>NW_027595500.1:0-100695 GCF_031162955.1 Sander vitreus | reverse complement strand
AAATAAACTTAATGTTACGTTACAACCATAAAACAGCAAAGCTAATAGTATAATAGTAACCTTAAGTAAAGTAGTAAGTAATAGTAGTTAAGTATAAGCACACGCTACTATGGCATTTAAGATTTTTCTCCATACCGGTGACGACAAATAACGTTAACTCCCATGAGTTTTAAAATGTATTGACATAACATAGTGGTTGTAAAAAAAAAAAGCTGAATCAGGAGCTAATAGGCTAGCCTATTAGTGTAACGTTACTTATTCACCCTTTATTCATGTTTTAACGTCACTTACCATCCCACATCTTTGATGGCAAAGGTGGCGACAAATGAACCTCCTCCTCCTGCAAGCAGCCTGACCCCGATGCTCCCTCATCATCTCCATCTCCATCTCAGCAAAGATGCTGAACAGCAAACAAATTAGTAGCACATCCATTTCTGTCCACTGTTGAATTGCAGCGCCGAAGGCGGGCCTTTTCACTGACGTAATGACGCAATGACGTGCACTTGCTAGCCTGTTCCATTGTACGTGTTCTCCGAATGCTAAGGAGGAGCCTGGCCTAGCCTCTGAAGGATCCTTGACATTGAGAAACACCTTCTGTGTGTCTCTCTGTGTTCTGTGTGTCTATGTGTGTCTCTCTGTGTGTGTCTGTGTGTCTCTCTCACACACTCATCTTTTCGTCAGAGGAAGTATATTTACAAATGCTGTCCTGTAGAACTCGTTGGACTTGTCCCCAAGTAAAACAGGGATTCCTTTTAAGACAAGGGTGCGCTGGGCTATGACATCTGATGTCTAATGATACAGAGACAATAAAGGTTAAGACATTCACAAGACACAAACTAAACATCCTAACAGAACAAAGTGTAAGTCTGCTTGAATTCTACAGGATCCCTCAAAATACCACTTGTCTGCCACTATACAATAACTTTACAGCCCATGCTTATGCAACAGAGAAAAGGGGGGCAACTGTGGCTGCCCTTAATTTTTCCATGGAAATGACTAAAACCAATATAATCTTACAAGACACTGAAATCACCCTTAACAAAATGTGAAGACATTACATAAAATTCCTTACTACAAAGTTGATGTCCTGCATGAGTTCTGTCAACTTATGCCCAACGGCCCCGCATTTTCTGTCCTTGAACAGTTGCAAAGAACGCGGAATGAGCTGATCCAACGCCTCAAAGAAATCCCCCTCCAGATTCTTGCTTGCTACTCTGTTGAACTCAGCACACAACTGAAAAATGTGGGTTGGGGGAAGTGGGGAAATGTACATTAAATGCGAGTTTGAGCCACTAAATAACATTAGACATAATTGAGCCTGAAATCATTATCACCACAGCATTCATTTATTCTAATAAGTAGAAGCTTGCCTGGCCTTTGGTGAAGAGAGCCGGCCATCGGTCCACCATGCTCTGTACATCAGGCTCATCTCTGACGATCTCCCGTCGTCGCATCGGGAACGTTTGATCCATCATTTGCAGAATCATGATTCCATTTGGTTTTTTCTTTTTCAATTCTTCAACTAGACTGTTTCTAATTGTTTCAAGGTTTGCTTCAGTTTTTCCTTCAGGCATGTTCGGCAGGTAGTTGGCCTCGCCTCTTTTTGGTCGTTTGATATTTTTTGATGGATGGTCTCCTCCCGGGTTGACTTTGCTTTTCTTACTGCCATTGATAGCAACTTCTTCCCACCCAGCCTTTCTTAATTTAGTACGAAAATGTCCCATCTTAAATTTGAGGCTGCTTTTCTAGCCATACCAGCCTGTCTTTGTCCCAGGTTCAGTAAGGCTTGGATGCTTTGAGATCAAGGCCTTTGCCACATCATTAAACTGCTCATCTGTAGATTAAGCCTTGAAGGAATAAATGGCTTTGGAAATTTTTTCAAGGATGTCATGCTTCATGTCGTGTGACGGACACAGCCGAGTACCATCTTTTAAGTATGCAAGATCTGTTTGCCTCAATTTGTAATTCCCATCAACAGAAAAATTTGGGATTGGAAAAAACTGTGGCCATTGTTGTCTTGCATTGTTGACTGTTGATCCTGGTGGCGACAATATGTCTGTGTCAGCTTCACTATCAGACACTGAAGTTGACACAGGTGATGTAATGGCGGTTAGATTTAGTGTGACCATGGGGATCATTTTTAGTGTTGCTTTATCGGACAACTCTGCCATATTAGTTAAGTTACACAAAGCTTGATCAAAATCCTGGTCTTGATATTGGATGTCAAAGTCATACTGGAGCTTTAGTTAATCTTTTAGGCGGCTTTTCAGCTCTTCCACATCCTGCGGAAGTCATCTTCATTTACGATGACTCTGAGTAATAATGTTGGAGCCATTCTAATGAGGCTGTAAAAAAAAAAAAAAAAAAAGGAAGTTAGATAGATTTGTTTCCAACATTACTTAGCACAATACATACCTTTTAAGTGTAACTAGCTGCCTGCCTCTAATGCTGTAGACTGATAGGAGAAAAAAACGTCATTCAGTTCAGTTAAGTGGGTGACCAAGAAGGTGGATATATGATCCCCACACAGTTCATATGCCCTAAGATGTTCGTCGTACCAAGCTGTCATAAGTCTGCAGACAAACACAATGTTAGTGTTGATCACCACAATCTTTGTTATCATTCTGAAATCTGGGAGCCCAGAACAAGAACCAACAGAAGCCACCATGTCCGCACTGTACTTAACGCTGTCTACAAATACAGAAGACGCCACAAGGACTGTGCTTTGCCGGTCATTCATTTCATAGTGTGAGTTCTGGACATTTCTGGAAATGAAGAAACCATCACAGACTTCACTTTGGTAAGTTCGATGGATGGCTTAAAAAAATTGGTGGCAGCTAGATGGAATGATATCATTTTCTGGTGCCTTACAGCCAAAGAGAGGGCTATGTTCTTGAAGTTGTTGGTGTGACGGACCGCTTTTTTGAAAAACTTGTGTTTCCCCTCAAAGCACATTGTCCACACATGAGACAGAGGCCCAAACATCTTAATGTGCCCAGGGTAATGTTCCACATAGTGGTGCTTAGGTCGTAGTTTTTTGTCAGGGAACACTCTTTGAAATGCACCTCTGTGTTCTGAAATTTTGCACTGCAGAAAGTACACAGACTCCTCCTGAAGCCTACGGACAATGACAACTCCACTACATCTTTTAAGTGCATCAACACTTCCCAAGTCTCATCACCCTCTGGGATGAGATGGCCTATCAAGAGAGGTAGCAGTCGAAGAAGTGCCCAATTTCCGTGGCCATTTCCCCCAATTGTTCCCTTTGAGGCAAATGTTTTCCCGATGACCTGAGGTTGATTCGTTTTGTCAGAAAACGAGTAAGGAAACGGTTTGATGGCCATATTCAAATTAAGAAGTGAGAAGTATCCTTTTGCTACCAATGCCTTTAAACACAAGGCCAATTCAAAAGGAACAATGCCCTCCAAGAGAAGGTCTGGTGGGAAACCATTAACAACATGAAAGTGTTCCAAGCTATCACTCAACAAGCAGCTTCTTTTTACACCATACTCTCGAGCCATGGTTTCATCCTGCAATACCTCTTGCACCTGATGATCATGGTTTTCTTTTGTTCTTTGTTGGAATGCACCTGACTGCACTTCTGTGTGTTGTATTCCTTCCCGCGTGGCCATACAGAAACAACACGTGACTAACTGTGAAGCTTTCAAAGAATCCCCCCAAAGCGTGAGCAGCAAGATTATCTGCAACAACAAATGATACAGTGCCTCTAATGCTAGCTCCTAACTGCTCAATATACACACCTTGATGCTCAAGAGAGACAACATCCTTAACAAGACAGCGAAGAAATTCATCATAGCCATATTCCTTAATGGCGTCAACCTTGCAAAGCAGTGCAAGCTGAATGGCATGAAGTGTGGAGCGATATTTTGGGTGGAGATTGCCAAGCACCCAGTAGATGGCACATAGCTTGCGCTTCTTTCTAGATGACCCCAAAGGGTTTGCCACCTCATAATCATCAATGTACAAGAAAAGTGAAATTCTGAACTATTCCTCAGACAAAAGAGAATTCTCTTTGAAAAAGGAACTGTCCCTGTGAGACCTGTGTCCCTGTGACACATTTGTCTCTGCTGCCATGGCCTTATCTAAAATCTCTCCATTGTTAAGCAATGTCCGAAGCATTTTGAGAATGGGAACATACACAAATGTCTGCTTGTTTTTTAGAAGAAGCTCCTCAGGCATTACACTGTAAGAAAAGATACACCATATCTACTCAATAAAAATGAGGCAACAGATTACAAGCAATATTATTAATTAAATTTCACAAGGTTCGGTATTGAGTAAATATTAATTAAATGAGACCCTTAATAGTTATCCATTTAATGAGTAGATTAGAATAGAAAACAGTACAGAATTAATTATAACATAAACAAAAATATTGAGTTGTTTTGCAAAAGAAGTGTAAATGTGTAAATAGTACTAATAAAAATGTATTTAATTCTACATATTAATGATATACAATTGAGTAATAATCATCTACATTAATCTGCACATTGATTTGAATTTAATCAATGCAATGAATTAAATATAAATATTCGTCTTTCTTAGGAATAACTAGTCTATGGCCCAGAAAGTACAGAACTTAGCAAATACTCAAATAAGAATTTTATTAACAATTCACTTTTGTGCTTTCGACACATTGTAGCATATCAGTATACACTGCATCCACAGTCTCAGTTCAAGCCAGAAGTTGGATCTTGCATTTCAAACCAGACATTTGAAAAGGACAGAATGCTGACTTCAAACTATTTAGTAAAAACAAAAATAAATGTCATATTACAGAATGGTGATGTGTCCATAAACCTGTGTTTCCATGCTTTCTCACCTCACTTAGCCACTAAATTGGGTCAATAATGATCTTAAAGAAAAATCCTCCAGAAGTGCATGTACCAAAACAAAAGCAGAAAAGTGTAATTTGTACGGAGTAAAAAACATTTCGTACTTTTAACTAACCACAATAGAAATGTCACTGACATTCGTGGGATAAGAGTCCAAATCAGTGCTAACTTACAAACATAGCAGCAATTTCAGATGTGCAATTCCCTAGCTCTGTAGAAGCTGAACATTGTGTAGCACAACATGTATACTGCAACTAGTCTCATTTTCAAGCCAGAAGTTTGCTCACGCATTTCAAACCAGAATTTTGAAAAGGACAAAATGCTGAATTCACCTATTTAAAAAAAATAAATGTTTCCATGCTTTCTCACCTCACTGAGCCACTAAATTAGATCAATAAAGATCTTAAAGAAAAATCCTCCATAATGGCATGTGCCAAAACATAAATCCTAAAAGTGCAATTTGTACAGAGTAAAATACATTTGTTCTTTGAACTTACAACAATTGAAATGTCATGACATTCGTGGGACAAATCAGTGCTAACTTACAAACATAGCACTTTCAAATGTGCAATTCTCAAGCTCTGTAGAAGCTGGACATTGTGTAGCACAAAAGTTTGCACTGCAACTACAGTCTCATTTCAAGCCTGAAGTTTGCTCTTGAGGGACTGGACTTTGACAGCTTTGAATTATCCAGTTCCAAGAAAAGTTTTTGGAATACCTCAAAGGTGTACTTCAGCTGTCTGGGATAATTGAGATTCAGCGCGTAGGTCAAGCCAAGGAGGACAGAGCAAGCCCTTGCAATATCTCCAAGTCCTGTGATGACTTCCATGCCGTCTATGACGATTCCAATGTTCTTTGGGCTGTTGCTTGTAGAAGCTCCAGGCTTTGGGTCACAATGGTGTTTTACAAGGAGCATGGACAATCATAATCGAGACAAGGTCCCGAATTTCCAATCTCATACATCCTGTGCTGTAAGTCTGTAATGCTGCAGAAGATCACCCATTGTTGTCGCTCTGAATCCACAGACTTTACACTGCCATCTCATTTGGCGGCACCTAATGGAAACACAGAGATTTAGATATGAGAAATGCCTTTCAGTTTCACATTTCTACAGATGAAAATCATCCCCGTGTGAAAAATGAAATGAATTCATACAAAATATAGTTTAGATAGATCCTGGATTTTTTAATGAGGGAAAAGGAGTTGATGTCATTTTAAGGATTTTAATGATATAATTTAACTTGTTTTGTGGAAAAACCATATCAGACAAATTATTATTCTAAGTAGTCTTTTTATATAAAAAAATAAATAAAGAAAAGTGGCAGAGTGCTCTGACACTGAGGGTATGTCCACTGAAGGCGCCGAAAGCACACAACTACAGCCTCTAAGCCTAAAGTCATGCAGAACTCCCCAATAAAAATACACAAATTGAAATAAGCCTTTAGGACATGATGCATGCAACATGATGATATTTTAAAGAATAACGTAACGGTAGGGGCCACTGTTTGATTCGGCAACTATTTTGTGGGTAAATGTGGACTTATTTCGGTAAAAATGTACCTTAAATGACTAGTTAACAAGCCATTCATCACCAGTCATCTTTATGTTAAATGGCCATTTTTTCCAATGGAGTTCAGCGGCTGGCTCACAAAACTCCAACTATCAAACTAAACACCGCTAATCAGATATGAAACAGTATTCTGTTACTAAAATGTTTTCATAAACTTATAGTGTACGGTTTAGCTGTAAAAAGAGAAAGTCTGTGCCATGTTAAGCTTCCTCCCCTTTTGCTAACGTTAGCTACTTTAAGTGCTAACCGCTGTGGACAGACATTACCACACTAAAATTAACAGATTTATGCATGAAAAGAAATAAAATTGCGGCTCTAAAACATAACACTGTTAATAGACTGACTTCACGTGTGTTTAGGTAAGTTACCTTCACATTTGCAAGTTGCAACAAAACAGTGAAACAACAGAGAGAAGTTACGTTACCTGCCCAGAAAGACGAGCTCCACACACAGGAAGTAAAGCCAACGGAAGTGCGGCATGTGCCATCCGAAATATAAGATGCTCTTCCAGCGATAACCCCCAATATTTCTCTTTATGGAACCTTAACATTAAACCCAATGTACTTATTTACGCAATTTCATAAAAACATACTGAGGATATATCAACAAGCAAAGGACGTAAGAACCATGATAGCGGAAATGCTAACCTGCATCCTTCAAAATAAAAGTTTGACTTCGATACATATGAATTCTTCCAAAATGTATAATGCTGTGTTCATATTATAGCGCAACAAAATCACACGGACATACTGGACCATGACAAGTGCGAACCGTCGCACAGCAAACAGGTGGTGCTCATCGCTTCTTGGCCTTTTGGCTAAGATCAAGTGTAGTATCTGTTCTTATCAGTTTAATATCTGATATGTTCTCTATCAGGGGGCAACATATTAAATGGATTTTTAGCAATGGGAGTTGAAAAAGGGGCTTGTTCCATTCACTCCACGCATAGACCTGGTATTGCATCGCCGCTGGGAACGGTGCACCCTTCTTCTGTCTTGTGGAAAACCAAATAACGATGCACACTGAGACCTGGACCAAAAGAGACATTTGTTGCAGTGGCTGGCGGACTTCATGGCCAAGAGTTGTGGCAAAAACCGCTCGGTTTGACTGAATGATCTGTAAAATCTCATTGAGCTCCTGGTATAAAAACGTTATAATACTCTAAGACACGACAACTGGGGTGAGAAATGCAGCAGCGAATAAACAGCAAGATGAAGTCTCACAAAAGTGCAGCGAGATTTGCACTATTGATTGGCAGGAAAAACAGCAGAGAGAAAATATTGGCGGTGTGGCCTTGGATTTGGAAAGTGGCACACCAAGTGAGGCTTACCACGAGGGTTTGGACTGGGACGACTAGGGTTTACGGCTGCTCTCGAGAAGAGGGCCGTACTTACTCTGGTTTCTCTTCATAACGCACAAGTCTTTCGCCTTTTACTAAAGACTTCCATGGAGAGGAACACCAATGAGTTGAACCTATTTTTGGTGGAGGCTATTGCTCATTCTTCTCTGTTTAATGCAGGGGGGGGCAAGGGAAGTTGTGGGCTTTTTAGAAGTTTTGATGTTCGCGGTTTGTTCCCTCCCTACGGCACGCAAAGATGGAGACCATATATCCATGAATGAACAAGCTATTCATATACAAGCTTCATCTGAGTTTGTATATATCATCTAAAGAATATTAACATGTTTGGAGCATTAAAGAGTAATATCATTTGATGGTTAGCTCTCAGTTATTAATGTTAATAACTGCTGACATGTTTATGTTTAGACAATAGAGCTAACTTCTTTAGGGCTGCAGCTATCGACTATTTTAGTAATCAAGTATTCTACCGATTATTCCATCGGTTAATGGAGTAATCGGATAAGAAATACCTTCGTTTTATTGAAGAGCAGTAATATACAATAATTTGGTTTAATTTAGGAAAAAGCAACATTTGTATTGCCTACATTGCTTAATGTCATCTCTCAGAAAAACTAAACACATTAAGTGCATTGAAGTGCCATATTACACTGTTTTTAAAGAAAAAAATTTCTGAAATGCAATAACAACCTCAAACAAAGGCCTACATTAAACATACATAAACATGACCTTAAGTTGTGCAACTTAACTTTCAGAACTACAAGTTTCAACCTGAGACTGATCTGTATATAGGCCTATATGTAAATATTAGTTATACTCAACCTATTTTCATTTATATATTTGATTACAATGTCACACAGCTCTGTTACACTTACATTATGCTAGTAGATCGTTGATCAGCTGTTTCTCCGTGAAGAGAGAGAGTCAACAATCAGCTGTTTTTCCGAAGGGATAGTCAACAAGTCGTCTCTTTAGATCAGGCTGTGGTCACCACTACGTATGTTCTTGTCTTTGATTTTGGTAATTGTTGTGTTTGGTGTAGTTTCATCGTCCATACGACTCTGTGATTTACTTTTGTCGGGTCCTCTTCGTGGAATGGATGATTAAGTTAGACTGGATGTTTTCTGTTGAGATGCTGACGCACTGACGTCGTGATATTATTGTGGTAAGCTAGTTTGATTTTGCAGTAGACACACTGTACAGAGTTTTCGTTTTAATTAGGTTTGAACAGATTCCAAACTTTGGACACTTGTCGTTTTCTCCAGTCTCTTCTCTTAGCTCCTTACACTCTTTCTTCATTTTGTAATTAGTCTTCATGGCATGTGTCGCAAGCAGCGTTAGCCCGGTGTGCAACAGTAATAATCATCCGTGCGGAAACACCGTGAGTGGTACAACGTTGGTAACATTAATTAAACGAAGCTTTGAGGCAAATCATTTTAATCAAATTATTCGAGTTACTCGAGGAATCGTTTCAGCCCTAAACTTCTTATTCCCTTTTCAAATTCAATCCTCTACAACCTATTTAATCAAAAATGCATCCATAACTGAACATGCTGCTCATATTAGGGCTGCAACTAACGATTATTTTAATAATCGATTAATCTGTCAATTATTTTTTAGATTAATCGATGAATCGGATAAAAAAACTAAAAACAAAAAAGCATTTATTTACATCAACTCAATACATACTTACTTACATACATACTTGTTGTTTTACACAGCTTAAGATGACCAAGTGCTATAAAAGAACTTTAAAATGAAATTAAAAAGTACAACACACACAAATACATTTGTCAACAATAATTGATATGGGACAAAGCACAGAATATATACATGACAATAGATTGAAAAATTAATGGGCCAAAAAAGGCAAGTGAATAAAAACGTGTCTTTAGTCTTGCAAATTATACCACCCCTGCTTTACTACTGTTATTAACGAGCTAATGCTAGCTTGTCATGCTTGTCAAGCTGGATAACGAGTACACCAGCACCAGATAGCCCGGTCTCACGGCAGGTTGTGTAAATATCGCGTTAGTTTTAATCTATTGATACATGTTCACGGGCACATGTTTTTCTCGTTTTTTTACGTGGTGGCCAGCACGAAAATGAGAAGTAATGTATTTTAATGGGTAGCATATTTCGTGGCCACAGCACGAAAATGGTAGGGAGTAGTATAAAGAGCCGAAGACCCACACAGGGAGGTTGGTTGGGGCGGTGGATGGGTCAAACAACACAGGACCCGGGCGAGCGGGGTTCACGTCCCGCGTGTGAAGTTCTGTTTCCCGTAGTCTTCCCCCACAGCCGTCTTGCGGCCACTTCCTGCCATATGGGGCGTCCTTTTCGGCCGTCTCCCGGTAAAAAAACATGCCCGTGAACATGTAAAAATAACGTGAAATTTACACGAACTGCCGTGAGACTGGGTTGCACCAGAAGAGATACTGGAGGGACGTTACGTTCCTCACTTCAAAACGGAGCAAAAGTAGGATTCTGTAGTTTTTTTTTCTTTGTCCTGCTGTTGAACTCCCTTCCTCCTCATCAAGGACTCACATGTTTATGTTTTAGGTGCTGAATCATCACCGTGGTGCGCCTGTGCCATGCCGTATCGCTTTTGCTTATCTTGCAATTAACACGTTTTCGATTTATTTAGTATGAACTGCTCCCACACCTTGGATGACTGAGGTCGTACTGATTTCTCTGCCTCCGCCATGTGTTTCAGAATAACGTTACGGGTCTCTCCGGTCTCTCTCCATATTTCAACCCGGTCTCACGGCAGTTCGTGTAAATGTCACGTTATTTTAAATCTATTGATACGTGTTCACGGGGACGTTTTTCTCATGGTGGCCAGCACGAAATACCCTATGGGGAAAGGACACCTCATACGCCAGGAGACGGCCGCAAGGTGGCCGCTGGGGACACAACTACGGGGCTGGGCTGCGTATTTCCTCTACCCCCGCTCTGCTCTTTTTTCTTTTCTTTCGCGCTGATCTGCTCTGTGCTCCGCTCTGCGCTCAACTCAATTTATTTTTTTTATCTCCGCGACTGAGTGGCATATTGATACAACGAATCGATAATGAAATTCGTTGCCAACTTTTTTAATAATCAAATTTTATCGATTTTATCGATTCGTTGTTGCAGCCCTAGCTCATATACAAGGTTTTTATTATATAGAGACTAATAACGTGTGTGGGGCATTACAGTTCTAGTAAGATGACTTAATATTGCAATGTTTGTGACATGTTTATGTTTAGTTTTTATTGTTTTGCACATTTGACACCACTGAGCCAGCACTAGTATGACTCATTATGTTGTGTTTTATGTTGTTTTTTATTACAGGAGACTGGATGACTGG
This sequence comes from Sander vitreus, assembly GCF_031162955.1. NCBI lineage: Eukaryota > Metazoa > Chordata > Actinopteri > Perciformes > Percidae > Sander > Sander vitreus. The sequence continues at coordinate 89,563 of NW_027595500.1, read as the reverse complement.
ACTAGAGTGGAGAATGTGGATGAAGGGGGCCCCTGGCTAATTTCTTAAACCAAAATCGGTCTGGGTGGAGAAGGATGTGTCATCCTAAAATGAGGGACATGTGGCGGCACCTGAACAATCACGGAACTGTGATAAATAAAAAAATTCAAACAAAACAAAATAAAAAAAACAAAAAAACAGAACAATACAAAATATTTCCCAGAGGAGACAAAAAAAAGAAATAAAATAAAATAGTTGATCCCAGCCCTGGCCCCCCTGGGTTTCTGTCCATTTTCCTCTTCATCTCCGCACTCCACTCCTCCACAGATTTCCCGCCGGCAGTTGCGCAGTATGCCATGCCTCCCGTACGCCTCCCGGGCGCCTTCCTCTTCCTGTAGGCTGTGGTCCTGGACATAGTCAGTGGTCTAGGAAGAGGAGAAGGGCCCGGGAGCAGTGCTAGAAGAGTGAGGAGTAGTATACGTAGTACATATTCTGCTTTTAGACTCTTGAGCTTTCATTAAAAGATAAATGACAGTACAGATTGCAACACATCAACACAGCTTTATGTTAAACTGACCACTGAGACAGGGTCCTCTGATTCAGCTCAAAGAGCTGGATGTCCGTCTGAGCCATCAACGTCGGGCTGGCCAGCACTGCTGCTCTGATGGCCACGTAGTCCGAGAGGACCAGGGACCACCTAGTCCTCTGGACCCCCATGGACCTGTTGGGTGGAGCTGGCAGAGCTGGCTGCAAATTACCTTCACCAGGCGACTGGCGCTGGGCCAGTTTGCAGAGCCCGAGTTCAGTCCAAGAAGACAGCTGAAAGAGTCAGTGAGAGCACAGAGTGGGTTATTATACAGCATCTTTTTATTAGAGAAATAGTTTCACCGTTGGAGACGCTCCTTTCCCTCACACAGCTGTGCTGTAAAAGCAGCTCTATGGAAATATTAAACTGTCACAAACTTCTTAATGGAATCCATCTTCAGGATGGATCCAAAGGTGGACGTGATTCTGGCCTTGTACTCCTCGATGCCGCGTCAGGATGTCATGGCTGTATACTGTTAGCAGCCAGACGGCGGAGGGGAGAGGGGGCATCTGGGGTGGTGGTGGGAACTGCCCCCTTACCAAGCACAAGGCCAGGAACTGCTCGCACACGGCGAAGTACGCGATGGCTCCCCGCATCCAGACATCTGAGTGAGCCTCCCGTAGGGTGTTGCACAGCCGAGAAGCACTGTTGCCCAGAGTGCGAGACCTCAGCTGTGCGACCACCCTAAGGTCACAGGACAGCCTGCAGAAACAAAACAAACATTATATACAAAACATATATACATCATACAATATGTTAAACACAAACTGATATTTCTTACTTGTACGTAAGTACAGCTGGGAATTGGCAGCTGTAGGTGGGGGACAAGCTGCCTAACGATGCCCTGTGACCACCCTCCGACCTTCTTCTTACACCGATGGCACTCTAGGTACTCAGTGACCATGAGATACAAGCCGTCGATGTCCAGGACCCTCTGGATGGTCCTGCACAGCCCAGCCTTTGCCATGGTAACGGTGCACAAAGGCTGGGGGCATGTCAGCTGCAGTTGCCAGATCCTGTGTGGCATCCACAGGAACAGCCGACACGCAAAGAAGGGGTTGGGGGACGCGGGAGGCTGGGTGTAGTCAGGGGAGGGCACCACCATACGTTGCGCTCCTGGATGAGCTGGGTCCTCCCCTTGCTGTTCCTGGTAAACAGCACCCAGCCGATCCACTGCTGCTGCTGCTCCGCACTGAGAGCTGCCCACCAGGACACAGGCAGCAGCTGGAGAGACAACAACACAAACAAACAATTCAATCCAATTCAATTTTATTTATAGTATCAAATCATAACAAGAGTTATCTCGAGACACTTTACAGATAGAGTAGGTCTAGACCACACACTATAATTTACAAAGCCCCAACTATTCCAGTAATTCCCCCAAAAGCAAGCATTAGCTAATGCAACAGTGGTGAGGAAAAACTCCCTTTTAGGAAGAAACCTGCGACAGACCCAGGCTCTTGGTGTCTGACAGTGCTGGTTGGGCATGTGATGAACAGTGGCAATAATAGTAACAATAAAGATAATGAAACAGTGACTACAAATGGTAGTCGTAGTAGTCATAGCAGGGTGTTACAGGATGTAGCGTGGCACAGCAGAGCATGGGTGGACGTAGCAGGACGCAGCCGGACACTGCAGGGCATCGCAGAGCGTAGCAGGGTGTAGCAGGTCCACAGCGACAGCTGCAACAAAGATCTTGGTGCCACCCTAATCCAAGGAAATATTCTGGGTGAGAAAAGAAACATAAGGACTCCGGGGAGTAAACTGCCCAGAGCTAGGTTAGTAACAAGCATTTCTGGGACATGGATGCACACAGATGGAAACAAATGGAAAGAGAGAGGAGAGAGCAGCTCAGTGTGTCACAGGAAGGAAGGAACTTCCCCCGTAGGCTAGAATTATAATAGCATAACTAAGAGAGACAGGTTGCTCACAGATACACCTACACAGGACACTTTAACATCTAAAGGAAAACATTGTATGTGTGAGGGCAGCAGAGATGCCTGGGGTCTCATTTATAAACGTGGCGTACGCACAAAACGGGGCTCAAAATGTGCGTATGTCACTTCCCATGCAAAGGTTGTGATTTATAAAAAACAAACTTGACTTGTGTGCGGATGTGCGGTCCTCCACACAAACTCTGACCATGCGTACGTACAAAATACGACAAAATAGGAATTGGTGACGCGGGTGGTTAGGTGGTGAACTTAAGTCAGACTGCAGAAAGTAAATGGGAATAACGATTACGATACTAAGTATTGATGCCTCACGCACATTTTTTTACTCCATATCATCCACGTTACCATGAAGATTAAATCCAGCAGGGTTATTTGTGCTTGTACTGAGTGATAATTGTTCCATAAACACCTCCAACTCAAATCTTAATGTTTAATCGGCGCTGTCTCGCTGTCACATTGTCCGCTACGGAGCACAGGAGGAGCTGGGGATGGCCCAACTGGAATACAGGATAGCATTAAATACCCTAGCATTAGATATCGGCAGAACACAGTGTAAATAACTAAATATCTGTCTTTAAAACTGTGCATATATCATCAAATGTCAAAGTCTGAAAATACAGCCGTTAAGCTCTCGCGCAAACGTTACCCTTAATGGCATTATCGGTCTGAACTTTAATACTGTTCATGACAAAACCTAAACCTAAATGTTTAACTCTATATTTAATTCAAGCTGGACTTGCCTGGAAATGCAGGTTTAGGGACTATCTTTTTTAATTTTGCCTGGATTTCCACCGCAGACAGAGAACGCCACCCAGAGACAAAGGTCGCAAGTGCAGAACCAAGAGGTCTATAACAAAAACACACAATAAAATCTATAATGAGACAACATTACAAACACATCCAGGTACATCAAACAGACAGCTTTTCAGTGAAACACTTACTGTGAGGCACTCCTGGCTCTCTGGCTTGCGGCCGAGACAGAGGCTTGGATGCTGCTGCTGCTGGTGATGGTGATGGTGCTGGTGCTGCTCCTGGATGTAGCAGCAGTTGTGGTGGATGCAGCAGCAGCCCTGGCCTGCCTGTCTCTGTTCCGGACATATTGGACGTCGTTCTCCATCTGCATGCCGGGAGCTGGCGCCTTCCTTCGGAGGTAGTTGATAAATCTGTACAAATCAGACAATTTGTCACATAAAATCTTCTCACCGGTGCTCAGTACAGCAGCTATATTTATAATCCAAATGTTTTAACAACTTAACGGATCTTTTTGGAGTCCTCAGACTCGTACAGGCTCTGCAGGGTCTCAAATTTAAAGTCCCCGAAGCCAACAAGTGCCTGTCCCTCCTGCCCGGGCTGGAGGGACATCACCCGCGCCTCCTCGAACGCCCAGTGGAACCTGTCTGCCTTTGCAAAGTCAGGGAGTAGCGGGTGAAGGCGTCCTGTAAGTTCACAAAGGGAGGTTAAAATTGTCATCAGATCATCACTCTTTTAATTGTTTTGTATGAGTCAGACTGAAGTACTCCACCTTGTTGGCCATCAGCGGGGACTGAGACCCTGTCCTCTCTCGCTCCTTCTGGTGGGAGGCCACCAGATTGACGCTGTAGCCCACATCATTCTCCAGCAGCCAGTGGAAGGTCTTGCCCTGGTATTTACCAAACTGGACCTTCCATCAGCTCAGGATGAGGGTGGTGTTTGTGGTGTCGCCACCCTCGGATTTGACGTGGGCACAGGCCTCCGCATCCACCTCCTGTGGCTGCTTGGCCCAGTAGGGGTCCTGGCTGCCAGGCGGCCGGGGGGCAAGGGCTTGGGGCAAGGGCTTGGGCCTCGTCCAAAGCCTTCAAGAGAAGGGTCCCATTAGGGGACCTACTTACTTACTGCTGTCAGGTCCGAAGTCAGAATGACGGCTCGCTTAGCAAGAATCCAAGATGGCAGATGAGATTTAGAAATTGGAACAAATAGAGCCATCTGATTGGCACAAAAAACATTCGTTTGATTGGTCTAGACCAAGAAATTGAAACCAGGCGCTCGGATCTCTGATTGGTTGGAAGTTGGTACATGTTGAAACACTTGAAACAGAGAAGAAGCGCACCCCGGAGGCGAAAGCATTTTGCCCAGGTTTGATTTTCAACCACTGCAGTTGCATTTACAGGGTAAAGCCATATACAACATTGACATTACATGTTTTACCCAGGTTTCTTCTTATATTCAGGACTTTCACCCAAGAGAGTGGGGTTCGTGTTCTGTTCTGTTCTTGTTCCATGTGTCACTGAAACTGTGTTGTCATCCTTTGTGTCACTTAAACATATATTTTTCAACCCCACCCACGATCTTTCCCTAACCGTAAGTATCTTACCGTGAAAGGCAAAAAAGACAAAGTGAAGATTTAACTTAACAACCATCTTACATTGATTTGCACGGCGATTTGCACTTTGCCCATGTCCGGGTTCACTAACCAATTGAGAAGGTTAAGAACATTTGTGCAAATTGATATAGCACCACATTGTGGGTTGTCGTGGCCGAGTGGTTAAGGCGATGGACTAGAAATCCATTGGGGTCTCCCCACGCAGGTCCGAATCCTGCGGACAATGAAAGGCATCCATTAACTGGTGGTAGCAAACCAATGACGCATCACCTTATACCAAATCGCAGATGTTCCTTCATGAACAATATTGTATTATCTCATAGGTACTGAAAGCCACCCGTCTTCACAAATGCATCTCTTAGCATGTAGCTTCTTCGTGCAGCAATGGTGGTATAGTGGTGAGCATAGCTACCTTCCTGATGTTTCCCTCACGTTAATGCTGTTATGTGGATGGACTTTTAACACAAGATGCTTTTGCAGATGACTTGTGACCATCAATGTCTGGTTACCAGCATTGAGGCAAAGTGGCCTGGGTCTATCCATGACTCCCGGATCTTCAGGGAGTCTGCACTGTGCCACAGATTGGAGCAAGGTATGGTAATTGCAAGTAATATGTTGCATTTTGTAATACTGATAATGCTAATATCACTTTTCATCTTCAGGGCTCTTCAGTGGATTGCTGGTAGGGGACCGAGGGTACGCCTGCCAGCCCTTTCTGATGACCCCCTATCCTGACCCAAACACAGGGCCACAGAATGCTTTTAATGTGTACCAGAACAAGGGTGAGGATCGAAATGACCTTTGGCATTCTGAAAGCACGCTTCAACTGCCTGCGTGACCTTTCGAGTAGCCCCAGACCAGGCTTGTCAAATTGTGACAGCCTGTGTCGTGCTCCACAATGTGGCCTCGATAAGGAAGGAGAGAGCCCCACCTGTCAGCCAGCAAACCCCAGATATGGTAGACCCCATCACCATTGACTACCCTACTGGCAGGGCCGTGAGAGAGGCTATTACACAGCAGTTTTTTGTTTAAGGGGAGACTAAAACATTTTCTTTTTTTTACAATTCAGTTGGGCTATTTTGGTTCCATAGCATTTGAGCTATACGGATTTTCTTTAATGGCTGTTGCCGCCATATTCTGATTAATGGAGTGGTAAAAAGGAGATATCCAAAGTGCCCAGTGTAAAAACTTTGGATTCTAATATGTTGACAAAATGAAACAAGGATTGTCATTCAGTCTTATTCCAATGTTCTGATTTCCATCCTGGAAATGTATGCAAATGTAATCATATGTTACAACTTAATTCATAATTTGCTCATTCAAACATACATTTACAGGAAACTAGTAATAAACAATAGTTGACATAATATTAGTTATCAACCGGGGAGGTTTCATGTTATCCCTATTCACTGGGGTGTCTCCGGCTTCACCCCTTCTGTTGTTCTTGGGTCGATTTGACCCATTTTCTGATCATTTCCATATCAGTAATTTGGGTTTCTTTCAACAACAATATTTCAAAGAAAAAACATGTATGGTACCATACAATGCTCTTCACAAGTGAAATAAATGATCATTTCACTACTTTCATTGAAGTTGGATGTTTTATTCACTTTTAAACAGATGTTTCAAAACACAATAAATAGGACATTGAAAGAAAAAAAAATGGTGAAAACCCCCACAAAAAACTCAAAGTCACAACAAAAACCTTTGGGAAAAGCCACATAAAATATTGATAAAAGACAAACGTAGAAAAAAGAAAGGAAATCCATCCTCATGCGTTGTCCTTTTCCTAGGAACAGAAAAAGAATGTCAGTGTAACTGTAAGTTTTCTCATTTATACATTCAGTTATGTACTACCTACCTTCTCAAGCTTTTCGATCTCCAGCCTAGTTTTCTTTATTAAAAGCTTCTTATATTCGATATCCAGCTCCAGAGTTCTCTTATATAGGGCCCTCACATTGTCTGCTCCAACCTGAAACAAATAAAAGAATATTGTCCCTTTTCAAGGCACACTCGGAGGAAGTTGAAGGTGTCCATTTGACTACTGTGTTTTAAGGTCCATTGCTTACCACGTGTCTTTGTCTTGGACTTGAAGTGGAGGCCCTAGGCTCAGGGGGTGGAAGAAGTTACTCTTCCTGCTGAGTTTAACACCATAGCAATTTAATCAATTGAGTCATATTTGAAATGAGCACTTTGAGGACTTGTGTCTCATGTTCAGACCACCACCATTAGCAAGTCATTACAGACACTTCAATCACAGCCACACATTCACACACTCTCACCATCTGTGCAAGTGGTAAACAACTCAAAAGTGTACCCCCAAAACGCTCTCTGAGCAGGCAGACACAGTGTCCTGATCATCTAGGACCTCCACCTGAGGAAATAAATGGCCTATTTGATCAATATTCAGCAACCACATATGGCATACATACTGGTGTATGACTATTAGTTTCACTGTTACCTCTGTATGGCACAGTGGGACGACAGTGGGTGGTGGCAGCAACACCACTGTATCTCCTGTCACTGCAGAGCACAGTAAATACATTTCACTCCTACAATATTCATAACGAATTGTTGAATGAACATGGTAACATAGATTACTTGACACACACCCTGTACATATGCCTGTGAGCTGCTGCCACCACGGTCAGAAGAAATGCCCCCTTCCACTCCTTCCATCAGGGGGCGACCCTGATTGCTGGAGAGGGCCAGCTCTTCAGCAGGAGTGAAGTGCTGTGGAGGAGGGCCCCCTCCAGTCTTCGTTGCCTCATTTTTCTTCCTGTTGGCTGCAAGCTATTTCATTGTTCTATAGGCCCTTTGTATACCAATATCCTACAAAAGGGACTGATCCCGCAATTCAGCCTTGTACTTGTTGGCCTTAAAATATGTGCAAGTATTGCTACTGCTACTTACCGGTTTGAATTATGTTTTTATATTTTATTTTTATTTGCTCCCACGATCATTACCTGAGGCCTGTACTACGAAGTGAGATTTGGCGTTAACGAGCTAACTTCAGGTTCAACCCAGGGTTGTCTGTACTACGAAGGTGGATCACTTGATCGGGTTCAATCGCCGTGGTAACTTATGCTGAACGCCTAACCTGGTCTGGAGCAGGTTAAGTTGGAGATCAGAGATCAACCGGTGTAAAAGCACCGCCTACTGATCAATCAATACTCGATTGATAACGGTGTCACCGTTCTTAGAAGATCAAGCGGAGCTCGGTGCGCAGAGAGAGAGAGAGAAAGTTAAAACATTTAGAGACCGACAACCCCGTTAGCATTCCCTGATGTGTATATTTATGAGATATATAGATTGTAATGGGAATGTAAAGGTTCTTGAGCCATGTGTTGCCAATGCGCACATCAGTTTTAATTTTGTTTTTATATATTTATTTGCTCTCACGATGGCTTCCCACTGCCAGGGCTGCAACTGAAATAATATGGTCAGATCTTGGTCCTGACTGACGGGAAGTGATATTAATAAGCGTTGTGATTTACGCATTTACAGCGTCGGCTATTTTTTTGCCAGCTTTCCTTCCTGTTTTAGGAAGCAGCGGCTGTATTGCGTTTTGCCTGCAAAACCGTGTCTGTGTTATTCATATTTATATAGAATTATAATTTCCTCTTCTTATGTAAAATATGCGGCTCTGGTAGATGTTAGCGATTGGTCGTGCTGTGCAAACACCGCCTCTTTTATGTGAACGCGCGCACCTCTGGATTGTGTAACCCTGGGTTGACTGAACTAGTTGATAACCAGCGTCGTGATACAGGTTATGCGGGACCACGGGTGTTAGGTTAGGTTAGGTGAAGCCGGGTAACTGAAAGAAATCCAGGACATGTTGATCTCGCTTCGTAGTACAGGCCTCTGGTCTGTATTTGTGTGTTATATGTAAACAGACCTTGTAATGTTGGTCAGTCCTCTCATACCATTACCTGGTCTGTGTTTGTGTGTTATATGTAAACAGACCTCATAAACACTGTTGGTTTCACAAACCACCATTTGTCTGACTGTGTGTGTGTGTGTGTGTGTGTGTGTGTGTGTGTGTGTGTGTGTGTGTGTGTGATGATTGGGTCATGTGTAAATGTGTGGATGTTATGGGAGAGAGAGAAGCATCTGTATACAGGGTGAAATATGACTGCTGCAGTATTTATTTATTGTTTATTCAGTGTGCCGATGTGCTGCAATAGCAGAAATCGGTGCAATGACTATTATAATAATAATAATACATTTTATTTGGTGGACACCTTTCTAAATACACAAGGACATCTTACATGTTTAAAAGGGCATAAAAAAAGGAAATAGATTAAATAATAAAATACATTTAGCTTCATAGTAATACATTATGCCCCCATACTCACAAAGGCGCGCAAGCACACACAGACACACACACACACACACACACACACACAAACACACACACACACACACACACACACACACACACACACACAGAAAGACAGACACCAACACAGTTCACTGCTTGTATGCACCTGGGTGGCCTAGTGGTAGAGGCTCTGTCCTTGATGTCAGGGGCCACAGGTTTGATTCCGAGGTGCGGTCTTTTCCTGCATTTAATTGTAATTTTTTTATTTTAAATAAACGTCCAAGCTGGTAACTTCATCATAACAGGATAGTCAGGATGAGCCAAAAAATAAAGCCTCAACAGGAAAAAAGTCAAACAGGAGTGAATAAGTCACTGTCCATCTTCGTCCGCTTATCCGGTATCAGGTCGCGGGGGTAGCAGCTCCAGCAGGTGACCCAGCTCCCAGCTCAGCTCCCTTTTCGTCACAACGGTGCGATAAATTGAATGTAATACCGCACCCGCTGTGCCGATTCTCCGACCAATCTCCCGCTCCATTGTCCCCTCACTCGCGAATAAGACCCCAAGGTACTTGAACTCCTTCACTTGGGGTAAGGACTCATTCCCTACCTGGAGAAGGCACTCCATCGGTTTCCTGCTGAGAACCATGGCCTCCGATTTGGAGGTGCTGATCCTCATCCCTGCCGCTTCACGCTCAGCTGCGAACCGATCCAGTGAGTGCTGAAGGTCACAGGCCGATGATGCCATCAGGACCACATCATCTGCAAAAAGCAGCGATGATATCCCCAGCCCACCGAACTGCAATCCCTCTCCACCCCGACTACGCCTCGATATCCTGTCCATAAATACTACAAACAGGATTGGTGACAAAGCGCAGCCCTGGCGGAGGCCAACTCTCACCTGAAACGAGTCCGACTTACTGCCGAGAACCCGGACACAGCTCTCACTTTGGTCGTACAGAGATTGGATGGCCCTGAGAAGGGACCCCCTCACCCCGTACTCCCGCAGCACCTCCCACAGTATCTCCCGGGGCACCCGGTCATACGCCTTCTCCAGATCCACAAAACACATGTAGACCAGTTGGGCATACTCCCACGCTCCCTCCAGGATCCTTGCGAGAGTAAAGATCTGGTCCGTTGTTCCACGACCAGGACGGAATCCGCATTGTTCCTCTTCAACCTGAGGTTCGACTATCGACCGAACCCTCCTTTCCAGCACCTTGGAGTAGATTTTACCGGGGAGGCTGAGAAGTGTGATACCCCTGTAATTGGCACACACCCTCTGGTCCCCCTTTTTAAAAAGGGGAACCACCACCCCGGTCTGCCACTCCTTAGGCACCGTCCCAGACTTCCACGCAATGTTGAAGAGGCGTGTCAACCAAGAAAACCCCTCCACACCCAGAGCTTTAAGCGTTTCTGGACGGATCTCATCAATTCCTGGGGCTTTGCCACTGTGGAGTTGTTTAACTACCTCAGCAACCTCCACCAGGGAAATTGACGACAATCCCCCATCATCCTCCAGCTCTGCCTCTACCATAGAGGGCGTATTAGTCGGATTTAGGAGTTCTTCAAAGTGCTCCTTCCACCGCCATATTACCTCCTCAGTTGAGGTCAACAGCGTCCCATCCTTACTGTACACAGCTTGGATGGTTCACCGCTTCCCCCTCCTGAGGTAGCGAACGGTTTTCCAGAAGCACCTTGGTGCTGACCGAAAGTCCTTCTCCATGTCTTCTCCGAACTTCTCCCACACCCGCTGCTTTGCCTCTTTCACGGCAGAGGCTGCAGCCCTTCGGGCCCTTCGGTACCTTGCAACTGCCTCCGGAGTCCTCTGGGATAACATATTCCGGAAAGACTCCTTCTTCAGTCGGACGGCTTCCCTGACCACCGGTGTCCACCACGGTGTTCGTGGGTTACCGCCCCTTGAGGCACCTAAGACCACAGCTCCTCACCGCAGCTTCAGCAATGGAAACTTTGAACATTGTCCACTCGGGTTCAATGCCCCCAGCCTCCACAGGGATGCACAAAAAGCTCCGCCGGAGGTGTGAGTTGAAAGTCTGTCGGACAGGGGCCTCCTCCAGACGTTCTCAATTTACCCGCACTACCCGTTTGGGCTTACCAGGTCTGTCCAGAGTCTTCCCCCACCCCCTGACCCAACTCACCACCAGATGGTAATCAGTTGACAGCTCCGCCCCTCTCTTCACCCGAGTGTCCAAAACATACGGCCTCAGATCAGATGAAATGATTATAAAATCGATCATTGACCTTTGGCCTAGGGTGCTCTGGTACCAAGTACACTTATGAGCATCCCTATGTTCGAACATGGTGTTTGTTATAAACAATCCATGACTAGCACAGAAGTCCAACAACAAACAACCACTCTGGTTTAGATCAGGGAGGCCGTTCCTCCCAATCACGCCTCTCCATGTGTCTCCATCATTGCCCACGTGCACGTTGAAGTCCCCCAGCAGAACTATGGAGTCCCCCACTGGAGCCCCATGCAGGACTCCACTCAAGGTCTCCAAGAAGGCAGAGTACTCCGAACTCTTGTTTGGTGCATATGCACAAACAACAGTCAGAGTTTTCCCCCCCACAACCCGCAGGCGTAGGGAGGCGACCCTCTCGTCCACCGGGTTAAACTCCAACGTAGCAGCGCTCAGCCGGGGGCTTGTGAGTATCCCCACACCCACCCGGCGCCTCACACCCTGGGCAACTCCGGAGAAGAAAAGAGTCCAACCCCTATCCAGGAGTATGGTTCCAGAACCGAGACTGTGCGTAGAGGTAAGCCCCACCAGATCTAACCGGTAGCGCTCCACCTCCCGCACAAGTTCCGGCTCCTTCCCCCACAGAGAGGTGACATTCCACGTCCCCAGAGCCAGCGTCTGCTGCCCGGGTCTGGTCCTTCGAGGCCCCTGACCTCCCACAGGTGGTGGGCCCATGGGATGGAGAGATGTCTGCCACGTAGCTTTTTCGGGCTATGCCCGGCCGGGCTCCGTGGCAAACCCGACCACCAGACGCTCGCTGACGAGCCCTCCATCTGGGCCTGGCTCCAGACAGGGGGCCCCGGGCTTCCTCCGGGCAGGGTCACTCCATCTCTACCTCGATTTCTCATAGGGTTTTTGAGCCATAATAAGTCACTGATGAGCCACAATTACACACAGCAGATCCACTGGTTAAATGTTGTGTTACGAGCATCAGACTGTTGGGAACTAGCCTCAGAGCCCCTTTGTGCTTGAATCCACAGCAAACGTGTCGTTTTAATTCATTATTGTGCACAGGTGTGTCCTAATTAACAAAAAGAAACTTAGTCACTCGATGTCTGCATCAGAGCATATCACACAGCGTGGCACAAACACTGTCCCACACAAAGCATGAATGTTGCTGAATCGGCTTTTTTTTTAATACAGCCAGTATTTGTTGAAAACTTTAGCTCAAACTGCGAGCTGTGTACACTGTGTTGTTGTGGAGATAGGTCTGGCAGTGTGATATACAGATGGCCTACCCGTTATCCTACTTTCACACCAATGATCAGGGTTTCACCAGGGTTGTCTGATCAGGGTTCAACCCTCCATTTGGAAATTCAAACCAAGCCAGTCAACATGGGTATATCCCTGGTCGTGACAATTCAGAAATAACCTGGGTGAACCCGGGAGTAACGCATAACAATTACCTTAAGTTCTAGAAATGGACGGGGCTTTACACGTCATTTTCAGTGAACAGCTAACATCACACTACCGTCCAGCTGTATACCAGCAGAACTGATTTGTAGCTACTTGAAATTGTCATTGTACAGTAGAGAGAGAGAGAGAGAGAGAGAGAGAGAGAGAGAGGGAGAGAGAAATAAAGCTATTTGATGATGGTTCCGCAGTGATTACATTCTGATTTGACTCTATAGATTTTGGACTATTTTAAGACGAGGGGAGAACATTTCTCTTTGTTCGGGTGAAGAGAGGGGCAGAGCTGTCAACCTATCACCATCTGGTGGTGAGTTGGGTCAGGGGTTGGGGGAAGACTCTGGACATACCTGGTAAACCCAAACGGGTAGTGCAGGTGAATTGGGAACGTCTGGAGGAGGCCCCTGTCCGACAGACTTCCTAGGGAAGTGTTCCAGACATGTCCAGCTGGGAGGAGGCCTCGGGGAATACCCAGGACTAGCTAGAGGTATTATATCTCCAACCTGGGCTGGGAACGCCTCGGGATCCCCCAGTCGGAGCTGGTTAATGTGGCTCGGGAAAGGGAAGTTTGGGGTCCCCTGCTGGAGCTGCTGTCCCCGCGACCTGACCCCGGATAAGCGGATGAAGATGGATGGATGGATGGATGGAGGTTTTGATTCAATTTATTGATTTTAAGACCTCAATATATTCTACTATATGTTCTTGTTCCTAACCAAATTCAAATAAATCCACTTTTTCTTATTTGAGCATTGCAGGTAAGGGTAAAGTAAGTAAGTATGTGGTCCCGTGCAGAGGTAGATTTTATGTAGGAATATGGTTATTAGAGTGAGTTAGGCTAATCTACATTTGCTAATCTTCATTTTGCTAACAGGTAAGTGCAAATATAAAGTCTGTATTAGATTCAGTGGTAGGTTTAAACATTTTATATTAAAGAAAAGATTACGTCTGCACAAGTACTCCAAGCCACATACGTTTTATGACATTGTTGTCATTAAACTTAAATGGCTTTGTCGACACTGCTTTGTGATAGCCTTGCACCTACGTAATGTGCATATAACTCTCCTTAAACAAGTTTAAATCAGAAATATATAATAACTATAATGACTTTCATTAAGGCCTAATATTCATAAAATTGAATTTAAGACAATTTAAGGACGTGCAGACACCCTATCGAGGATTATCAACATTAACTCAAGATTCCCATCAAACATACCAGCACAAAATCAACGAGTTGTGTAATCGCAGACTTGACGCTACAGCAGCTTGCTGCAATTGGTGGAAGGAGACGAGTAAGGACGACCAATATAATGTAGCACTTCTCATCTGCAAACAAGAATCGTGGGGTGGGTGTGCTTGGAGAAGAAGAGAGATAAACATAAGCATATCAAATAATTTTGTGCAAAAATTGAAGAAATTAAATGTAACATTTAGTAAATACCATCAGTTTGGTCTTCCATCTCTTCAACAAGAGATGCAACATCATCCTCCCTGGCGGCAACAGCTTTCAGCTTTTGGCATGATGCTGGCCTCCCACCGCCTTAGGAACAGGACCCCCTTTCCTTGATGCATTTTACCAAACTCTGTATCAAGCTGGGTGGTTGCATGTACACAGAAGTTTGATTGCTGCATTCCGGTTTAAGCAAGGGGTACAAAAAGACACCTACCAGTGTTGGTATATCCAAGAAGTGTGGATACTCTTGCAAGATTTCCTCCATGGTGGGTGAATGTTTGGATATCCATGATCTGCGCCAGGTGAATGTATTTCTGCAGAAGGCCTCAGCCTTTTCATATGGTTGATGAACTCTCTGACTTCGCTACCGTCCCCTTCATCCTGCACAGAACTTGACATCTCTTCAACATCTCGGCACCTGGCCTTCCTCTAGCTTCCGGCAGATATTGCGAAGTCTGTGATGCTGGATCAAAGAAACACTCCTGAGATTTAAGAGGGGGAAAAGAACATATCCATATAAAAGGGACAAATCCCAATTCACTTGTTTTTTTCAGAAGCTCTGTTGTGCTTTGAACACTGTCAATTTTTCTTTTCAATTCATTTCCATTCTTAAAAGTAGTTGCAAGGACTTTCAGATTCCTGCGGCCCATGTCTCCCTTCCTGCATACATGAAAAAAAATAAAAAAATCTAATTCATTGTGATATATTCATAATATCCCCATTCAACACAACGCTGAAGTTAACACCCGGATTCGCAGCCTCTGATTCGCCATTTAACTTACATACGTGAGCGTCCACTCCTCGTTTTTCTGCACCTCTTAGGATACTGTTGTGAAATCATGTTAGACATTTTAGGTAAAGCATAAAAGCTGCCTGAAACCCATTTTGACATTTGTGCAAGCTTTATTGTATTTATGAAAATGAAAAAACAGATTTTACTGCTTTTTTCATGTTGCCCACATTGGACCAGGTCCAAAATCAAAACCACGATAGTCCAGATTTGAAGTATAGGTATAGGGGACCTGGTCCAACATGGACTACATGTGAAAAAAGCTGTGAAATCTAGCATCTTTGCACTTTCACAAATAGAATAAAACTTTCACAAATCTAAAACTGTATTTTATAGTCTTTAGCATCTCTGGGACAATCCAGTCCTGATTTGACAAGTCTAGGTATAGTGGTTCTGATTCTGGACCTTGTTAAATATGGACTAACGTTACCTGTGGGAAAAAAAGCAGTTCATTTCATTTTCATAAATAATCAGCTTTAATGCTTTACCTAAAATGTCTAACACAATTTCACAACAGTAAGAGGAGCAGAAAATTCCTTAACTGGTGAATCGGAGGCTGCGAATTGGCACTCTGATCCCCATTTTCAAAATCAATTGTTTACCAGATTTCATGCCGACTTAACAGAAACGAACCACTGTCTTACTAAAATGTCCCAAAATGAGTTTTACATAGTGTCATTTTTGATAATTAGCAGGGTAAAAATAAACTTCAAAATCCCAATGGAAGTTTGGTATAGCCAGTCATTAGACGGCCCCTGAATAAGACTAACATTAAGGCTGGACGTTTATCTTTTATATGATTTTACGTCAGTTGGCAGATTATATAAATGCTGAATTTACCTTTACATTTTGGTTTGATAACAAGTCTCCGGCTTTATATTCCCAGTTGAGATTTCAGTACCACTTAAGGCAAAAAATAAAACTAACCGATATGAGAGCCAAGTATGACCGCAGTACAGCTCTGGTAACGTTCAGGAATATCGGGTAATAACGTTATGGAACAGTCAGTTAACTTCCAGCAACTGACCTAACACTAACATTACATACTCTGGCTACAGATTATTACAGTTACAGCACGGATAGTTTGATTTTAAATTAATGTAGGATAGCGGCGGCTAGCTAGTGTGATGTTTACTAACGTTAGATCTAACGGCTCTAACTACTTTAAACCCTGACATTGCCTAACTCAAAAATTATCTTTATTATCTTTATTATTTGTCAGATGAACACCAACTTCCACACGCTTCGAAAAGGTTGAGATATTTTCATTACGTTAAGATAAAATAGCGCTTACTGTGGAGTTTGACAGCAGAAACAAAGCAGTCTCCATCCTTCTCCTTTGTCGACTATGGCAATTCTCTCCTTTCTTTAGCGACTATGGCGTGAATATGGATGACCGCGAAAAAGAATGACGTTGTTGCTGGGCGGAATTCAGATTCACTGTCCAACACATCAACTGTGATAAGCCTTTTTAATTCAATTCAATAATATTTTATTTATAGTATCAAATCATAACAAGAGTTATCTCAGGACACTTTACAGATAGAGTAGGTCTGGACCACACTCAATTCCAACAATTCCAGCAATTCCCCCAAGAGCAAGCATTTAGTGCGACAGTGGCGAGGTAAAACTCCCTTAACCTTGGGTGGTGAGAAAAACTTCCTTTTAGGGAGAAACCTCGGACAGACCCAGGCTCTGGGTAGGTGGTGTCTGACGGTGCCGTTTGGGGGTGTGATGAACAATGGCAATAATAGTCATAATAAAGATAATGGAATAATGACCAGAAATAGTAGTTGTAGTAGTTCATGTAGCATAGCGTAGCAGGACGCAGCAGGACGTAGCAGGGCACTGCAGAGTGTAGCAGGGTGTAACAGGGCATAGCAGGATGCGGAGCAGCACCACCAGGACAGCTGCAACCATGATTTAGGTGCCACCCTAATCAAGGAAACATGCTGGGCAAAAGAAACACATAAGGACTCCGTGGGAATAAGTTCCCTAGAGCTAAGTTAGTAACAAGCATTTCTGGGACAAGGATGCACACAGATGGAAAGAGTGAGGAGCGAGAAGCTCAGTGTGTCAAAGGAAGTCCCCCGGCAGTCTAAAACTATAACAGCACAACTAAGAGAGACAGGTTAAGGAGAGGAGCCTGGTCGGGCTAGAACTCTCCCCTGGCAGATCGGGCTGTACTGGCCTGCCTCCCTCTACTTTGATTACATTATTGATTATATGGTAGATTAATCTGACAACTACAAAGAGAAGCAGATAAGAGAAGGGGTGCCGTGTCTCTAGCAATACACCCTCCCCTGCCGGTCTAGGCAAACGCTGCAACTCCTCACTCCCTAACTATGAGCTTTATCAAAGAGGAGAGTTTTAAGTTTACTCTTAAATGTGGTGACGGTGTCTGCCTCCTGAACACAGACCGGGAGCTGGATCCACAGGAGAGGAGCCTTATGGCTGAAGGCTGTGGCTCCCATTCTACTTTTAGAGTTAAAAAATTAAGTTAAGTTAAATGTTACCAGGATGAAAAAAGGCTGTTCTTGAGGTATGTTTTAAGTGGGCGTTAAAGGATATATCCTGATCAAAAATTAACTCCTAGATTTCTGACAGTAGTGCTGGAGGCCAGGGCAATACCAGCCAGAAGTAACTATATCTTTGGATAATGAGGTTCGGGGGTGTTTAGGGCCCAGCACAATAACTTCTTGCTTTTTTTTTTTTTTTTTAAACTTTTGTTTGAGTTTAACATCAGAAAATTGTAAGTCATCAAGGATATCATATCTTCAATGCATGCTTGAAGTTTAGCTAACTGACTGGTTTCGTCTGGCTTGATTGACAGGTATAATTGGGTGTCATATGCATAACAGTGAAAGTTAATTGAGTGTTAGGGTTAGCCCTAATCCTAACGAGAGCTTTTCTTCCAAATATGTTATGCTCATGAATAGTTAGATGAGCTGCGTGCTGATTGGTTGAGTGAAGCACATACACACGCAGTGGAGACGAGACAGCAGGTCTCATATTTCAGACACTGCAATGTTATACATTGGTCGTCTGCTATTTCATTACTAAATTCACTTCTGAGACTTTTATGCGAGAAATGTAAAGCTCAAATATGGGCCGTTTTATGAAAATGTATGGCTAATTGCAAATTTGGTAAGACGGTGTCTGACTTCAGGTGCTCCACACAGTTTGACGAGACAGCGCAAAGTCACCGTTTCTGGGTTACTGGACTACCAAATGCCGGCGGCACGTGGGGCTCCGACTTTGCCTTGGGTATGGAGTGCCACGGGCTGCCGCTGTCTCGTCAGACTGTGTGGAGCTCCTGAAGTCCGACTTACAAATTTTCGTAAAACGGCCCATATTTGAGCTTTACATAAACAGAAACATAAACAAAAAAGTCTCAGAAGTGAATTTAGTAATAAAATAGCAGACAAACAATGTATAAAATTTCTGAGATCTGCGCGACCTATTCAGAAGACTAGCTGATCTTAGGTCAGAGGTGTAGCCTATGTAAAAAAGAGTCAAATAAGGTAGAGCTATGAGCTCTGTTGAGATTCGCCTGTTTTCAGCAGCAGTTTCAAATTGTGAGATTTGCATAGGAAAGGGATGTCAATGGGACTTTGAGGTTCTCTGTATGCCTATTTTACCCAATGAACTGTCGTAATTCAACTATGACAAGGTAAACTCAGTTTTGCATTCTATCACCCGTTTTAGCAATATGTAAGCGTGGGGTTGGAAACTCTGATGTAGGCCTGAGACTTCTTACTCACATTAGGGATGAATGAAATGCTAGCGTCCATCCACACATTCTTTGATAGGACAAAGTTAATGAATAGTTTAATCGGACCTAATTGTTTTATGAGGTTGATTGTGCTGTCATCATTATTTAGTTGTTAATCTTGTCACATTGGTTATGTTATAACATTCAAATCTACTCTTATATGTTCACCAGGGGAAAGACTGATAAAGGGGAGAAGGCCTTCAGGGAGTGTTTTTCCAAGCTGGGCGAACTAAGATCCACTGTCAAACAGGGTGAGTAAGGAAACTATGTGACCCATGTCCCTGAACCTGGCCTTAGCCCTGTGTCAGGAGGAACAGAAAGGCCTTTGTCCATCCATCCATCTTTGTCTGCTTATCCGGTATCGGGTCGCGGGGGTAGCAGCTCCAGCAGATATAATCCCTCCACATAGTCCTGGGTCTTCCCCGAGGCCTCCTCCCAGCTGGACGTGCCTGGAAGGCCATTGTGACTGGTGTAATATTACTGTTACAATATTAATATTCATTATTAGGATGCCTTTCTGCCGCCCCCCCCAAGACACACACTTATTGAGGTGTCCCCCAAGACACCCCCCATCTTGCTATCATCCCCTATTGATCACCCCCCATCACACCTATTGAGATGTTTATGCATTTGCCTATGTCTTTCAGGTAGCTTTTATCAAAGTCAGGGAAGGCATTGAATTGTCTGCCAGGTATCTCTGTAAAAAGTTGTCACTCCCTGAAAACATCAACCAGAGTTAAAACATTGAGACTCTGCTGCTCTGCATGATGGGTGCCAGTTGGCCTTTTGACACCCAATTCAGCATCCACCTTCTCCATCATTTCCTTAAGGACTCCGATGGACTGACTGACTCTGTGCGCTGATTGTTCAGATAGGTTTGGTCCAAGACCCTTGTCAGAAATGACTTTAGGAATGACTTTTGTTCATGTGTTCAAGGTGAAGATCTAGGGGGATGTTTCTCTCCTTCCCTCCCTTGCTGTTCCAAAACCTGTTCCACGTTAACACTGTGAGCCATGCGAGGGCTCAAAGAGGCATTCACCTGCAGCGTAAGTAGAAAAGGGCTGTAGGCATAGTTGCTGTGCCCATAGGCTTTGTAAAAAAGCAAGGCAACCTTGTAAAGCCTCGTTAGTATCTCATCATCACCCTCTTTTACTGCATCCAGCATGTCTAAGATAAAGAACCCAAAGCTGAGCCGTGCCAAGGTGTGTTCTTTTTTGTGGTCACGATTTGAGGGTGTGTTTTCCTCGGGCAATGTCGGAGAAGAAATTTCAGTGTTCTGCTTTTTCCTTTTGTGGTTGTCTCTTGCCTTGAGGTACGTGTACAACTGTCCACATCCCTCCACTCGACAAGGAAACTGCTTTTTTTCAGAAGATGTCAGTGGAACTTCATGGATGCTGCTCACAGCTTCTGGGACATCGCCAAGCATGATGCATTTGTCCACAACCTCTGATGTTTTTTCATGCAACCAGACACTCTTCATTTCAGGTGATCTGGCAGCGAGGTCCTCAGCAACAAACGAATAAGGGATTTCTAAGTCACATAGAAGAAAATGCGTATTTTACAAACAGCAGTGATGGGTTATATTCAACACCCTTCCCAATGGAGATTTTTTTTAGTATTATTTTATTTGAAAACACTCCATGTTTACCTGTTACATCCTGCAACCCAAAATGCTCCATGGCAGCTGACAGGAACAGTGCTGTTGTGTCCGTCATGAAAAAGTTCAACTTGCAAATCTTTTTGTGTGTTACTGTCAGTCTCTGTCACACAATCCCTCATGGGGGCACACGTTTGTTTGAAACCTCTCACACCACATCACACAAAAATATGAAATACTGGTGAATTAAGTTTAAAAGCTATGCAAAAATCACAAAGCTATACTATACCCTCCCTGGGAATGACTCTGCTTTTCATGATGGCAAGAGTGCATTTCCCATCCCACAACCGAGAACATAAATACTGAAAATACTTTGTTTATTGCCAATTCTCTCATCAAATCCCAACTTGTGTCTCCTGAATCCCTTGAAGTGATGGCTGACAAGATTGTGTGCAATCCTGACACAAAAGCCTGTGTGTGTGGACAGTGTGAAGATTGCAGACGTAAAACCATACCCATGTTCCGCCAAGCCTCTGAAAAAGCAATTTCTTTTTTTCAGTTGACCACAGAGTGGACCTCCCCCACTTCTACTGCCATCTCTCCCAGTGCCTCCACTATCGCCTCCACTTCTGCCTCCACTTGTCATCCAGATGATGAGAGAAAATTTATAATGACGATCAAAAAAGAAGTGACCAAAACAGAGCAAGAAATTGTGCAACAGCTTTATGAACGAATGTTGAAGTTCAAGCAATACCTTTTCAACATACGTTGGCAGTACAAGGCCTACAAGATAGTGCGGGAAAATATGAAGGACCATGAATGCCTAATTCATGTTGACTTCAGTGAGAATTACGTTTGTAAATATACAGAAGAAGTGCAGGCCATGCATTTCTGCCACCAACAAGCTACCACTGGGGTTTTGTACACGGCATCAGAGTCACCACATTCTTTCTGCTCTATCTCACCCTGAAGAAGACATGACCCACCAGTTATTTGGGCCCATCTAGAGCCTGTGTTGGACATGATTAAAACAAGATTTCCTCAAGTAACCCGGCTCCATTTCTTCAGCGATCGGCTGGCAACACAATATCGCCAGAAGGGGAATTCTTCTTCCTCTCAACCGAGCCATTTAAGAGAGGCTGGTATTTCTTTGAGGCCAGTCACAGGAAAGGGGCCCCGGATGGTGTGGGGACCATAGACATAATAGAGAGTAGATGCCGCATTGGCTGCTGGGTGCAAGAAATGTGGCCGCCATCTTGGACCGGTCATACTCCTAGTTGCGTAGCAGCAGAAGAAACAAGATGCCAGAGCACTGTGCAGCATATTCCTGCTCAAATCGGCAGACCATCGCAAACAGGGCTCGGGGGATTACTTTTCACAAGTAAGATTTAACATTACCGTACTATTAGTTGTATTTTGTGAATATTACCAGAGCGTTGAGAAGGAGCAAGGATCTTTGATAATACTGTACTGAAATTGCAGCCAGCTAGCTAAGCTATGTTTACTGCACCGGCCGGTGTTCACGTGGCTACGAAGCAAGACTTGATAAATCATATTCCATAACACTGACTTAGATTACAACTGACACAAGAATGCTATTGTTGTGTTTTCTGTGGAGTTCTGTCATTTGTGAAGTTTTGTTATTTCTTATTTACATGTTCAATCAAATGCTTACCTTAAACCAGAGCTACAAATGCCGAAAGTAACACTTATGGAGAAACATTTAGCAGCCCAATAGTGTAGTGCCTCTTTAAGAGGGGTGTGCTGTGAGCACATGCGACCGGTGATTACTACGTGAAAAGGAAGCACGACATTCATTTAGTTTGTAACGACTTTCAACCCGGTGTGCAGCCACTTGGTAAGCTCTCTTAATTTCTTGTCTGCTTTTATGATGTACGCTTCATTTTGTCTGTTGTCGCCATGCTGCGTTTACGTCCGTTGCACGTTAAAGATAATGTTATGCTCCGGTAGATCTAAGCAGTTTAGTTGACTGATAAAGATAATGCTATACTCTAAAGTTATAAGTTGACGAGGTGGCGAATCTGTGGGACATAAAAATAACATTTAGACTTATAACATTGCTGCACCATACGTGTCCATTCGTGTTTACTTTCTTTAGCTTTATAAATGTCTGATGAAGTATGAATCGCAGACCGGTATTTAACGTAAGTAACGTTGTATTTCCTGGTTTACCGCGGGGCATTTTGGGAGCTGTAGTTTCCAGCTGCTAGCAGAAATACTGCATGCATCTTGCATAGGTTTTGGTAGGACTTACATGAATATTTGAAGTGTGAAGCGTGTACATGAAAATTATGAAATGAGTATTATTGTTATTATAGTATATTAATAATAATATTATATATTTGTATTTGTTTGTTATTTATTTTTGCTTATTGTTATTAGGCTATTTAGGTAAAGAACTGGGGAGCTGTGCTGTTTGTAGGATGCACATGAAAATTGAAACATTGCATTTCTTGTTATTATTTCAGGTTTATTACCTGGTTACCCTTTGTGAAAAAGAAAAATAAACAAAGAAATGTGGAATACCGAGTAATATCCTTTTCTACACTGGGTTGCCCTTTCCGTGGGGAGAACACGGAACAGCTATTGTAGAAATAAAACAAATATTACTGGTATAACATTGTCCAGCGAATTTTACACAAGTGGCACAGACTGTATTATCAGTGTTGGGCAGTCGCTACTTGTATCTTAGCTAGTAACTTAGTATTTTGGTGGTAGCTTGACTATTTCCTGAATCAAGTCACTTTTCAGTAGCTTAACTCCTTTATTTATCAAGTAGCTTGGCCACACAAGCTACACTTGTCATGTGAAATTAGCGCAACTTAAAGTAACTTCCTACGTAGTGAACTAGGCTACTGCTGTGTTCGTGTTACTTAGCTTGCTACATTTGACTGGGTGGTAGCATTTGTGTAGTGAAGCTTTATTCATGGCAGAGTAACTGATAGCTTAGCTAACTACAATTTCCAAGTAGCTTGTCCAACACTGTGTATTAACACTAACAAAAGTAAGATAGCTCTCATGTCTCATACCCACCCCACTTACTTAAAATGAAGGCAACAGAACATCTGATTGTAGAATGGTTTGCAAACAAGCTTATTCACAATTTCAGCAACTTTGGTTCATTATCAACAGATATGCATCAACATAGGAGTTTTGTTGAAGAAAGGTTCTAAGAAATGTGAAGTAAGAAAATAAGCTTGACCTCCTTTGTGAAATGTTTTTGTGTAGGCTGTCTTCATTTTAAAGGTTTTCCGTGGACAAAGATGTGAGGAAGAAGAGAGACGTGGCTTTGAGGAGAGAAGGATTCACTGCTAGTGTTTCATCAGTGCTTTGCTGTCACCATTTTAGGCAGGGCGATTTTGATAGGACGGATCAGATTGTCCGACTCCGAGATGGTGTTATTCCATCGTTTTCAGCTTCCCAGTTTACCTCCAAAGATTAGGGCATAAGGCTATTAGCATTCATAAATGTAAATATTCTATTATCAATCACAGGGCAGGGTGAGATACTTATCCCTTTATATACATTGTATTATGCTTCTTCATTTTAGTTGGAAAAGGGCAGGGCTACGTCTACCTCCAGAAGAGCTGAAGAAAGCCTATCCGTGGCCTCTCAGGATTCCCAAGAAACAGCAACCTCACACCCACAACCTCAGCCTAATGATGTGAATATTTCTACTTTAAACATCATATCATAATGTTCCTGGACATATTAAAATCTCACTTGTTTGCTGCCACTCATATTAAACACACTCAGAAATAAACCCATACACACACAATTGAAGACACGTTGAACATGCATTCCTGGCACACACACACACACACACACACACACACACACACACACACACACACACACACACACTGCTGACAGTGGCTTTGACAGGTAATGACTATAAGAAAAAATGTGGGCCATAAACTAGTGGTGTCAAAGTGATGTTTGTGAAGTGAAACATTACTCAAAACATGTTCATCCCTCTTTCTACTAGGATCATGGTTATGCCTTGCCTGCTTCTCCTACCGCTTTTAAGACCAGACTCAATGAAGCCTTGGCAAGAGTGGAAAGTCTGGAGCGAGAGAAGAAGAATGCCATGGCCAGAGAAAAGAGGGCAAAGACCACAGTGAAGAGTCTTTTGGGGGGATTTGAGGGAAAAGAACCTCATTAATGAAGAGCTCAAAGAGAAGCTTGAATTCTACTCCTGTAAGACAAAATTAGCACCTTGAAATTCATGAGCATCCATCTCCATTCGCCAACATTTCGGCCCTTGTGTGTGACCACAGTTATCTCCCCACTCGGTTTGGTGGTCTGGTGGAAAATGCTCTGGTCTACATAGCAGGGTTTGTAGTCCGGCAAATTCTACAAAAGCTGTCCTGTGATGTGTGCCGTGCAAGCTTGGTCAGAGATGCTGTACCATCTTCATTTGACAACAGCTACCACCTTCTAGCCCTGAAAAACAACAGCGGCCTAGGCACAGTGAAGGTTTGATTTTATTATCTTGTTTTTTTTAATCTTTTAATCTTTGTATATTAAGGTTGCTTTGTTCTTATTTTCTCTGTTCTGTAAAGTGTCTTTGAGCACTGTGTAAAGCGCTATATAAAGGTAATGTATATTATTAATATATATATTATTATATAATGTAATATTTTTTATTATTATTATTATTATAAGGTGCTGAGAGCTGCATCAGGGTGATCCGCTGAGCTTCAACAATACAAGCTCCTAAGGTGTCGACAGTCACACACATCGTCCGGGAGGAGATTGGAATGGAGGATGTTTTTCAGCTTGGGGAACACATTGAGGAGACACAGTTTGGCATTGACAACCATCATTCTGACTTGTTGTCATTGGTTGTGTCTGTGTTTTTCAAGATAAGGCTGCACCACATTGCCAAACTCACCTCTCTTGAACTGCAGAAGGGGAGCGCTAGAAAGAAGCTCTGCAAAACAGTCCTCTTTCAGGGGTTTTAGCTCATGCAAAACTTTCGTGTGTGTGTGTGTGTGTGTGTGTGTGTGTGTGTGTGTGTGTGTGTGTGTGTGTGTGTGTGACAGAGAGAGACAAATATAAAAAGCTTATTAAAATAGGAAGCCAAAAATTTGATCCAAAACAGGAATCACTCTGTAATGACTGCTTAAAACGGCACCCTCAATAATAATGCGGTCATCAGTCACAAGTTTATGAGATAAGTTCAGCAGCACCATAAGAAGAGTGGTAGCTAGTAACATTAGCATAATGTTTTACTGTACTCAGCAACTGTAATTCAGCTAAAGCGTTCTTGCCCTACCCAAAATTAAGAACTTGTACTTGGTGTGGAAAGAAATAAGCCAACTGTGCATCCCTACCAGTGGAGCGTGTAGTTCCTTTTTAGCACCAGTTTGCTTTATTTGCAAACGTTTATCAAAAGCATCATGTCTTTGGATCAGGATAAAATCTGTTGTAGCCTAATGTTACTACTGTGAGTCCGTTCAGCTTTACAGTCAGAGATCACACATAGCTAATGAACAATTCCAGATACATAACACTTTTTGCAATTTGCATCTCACATCACATTTTCAGTCATTATGACCACGACTTCAGTCATAAACATGGTGGTAAAATATGAACAATAATGTCGCCGTCAGTGGGCTTATTTGCTAACGTTTGCTGTTTGTTACCTCAGAACAATCCAGCAAATAGACGGTACCCTAGGGTGTCGTTACCTGAAACAGGTGATATAATGTCACTGCTCATTTTACACACATTACATAAATTCCTCAAATTCAGTGTCCACAACGCTATTTTCCAATAAACTGTAGCTGTCATATTTCACGGGGACACGCGTCCGTGCGGTTTTCATTTTGTGGCTTTCGTCACTGTTTGTCACTCTGCCTAAATAACTGCTTTACTCGCACTGTTGTTTATTATGGGGTGCCGAATGTAAAAGTTCGGTTACAATTTTTTAGCTGATACGTTTTCAACATTTAGCTCACTTTCCTCACGTTAAGCTCATTTTCCTCACATTTGAGACAGAAAATATATATATATATATTATATTTAAATGTTAAATCTAAATCTAAATGTTAAATTTATATCTAAATGTTATATTTAAATCTAAATGTTAAATTTATATCTAAATGTTAAATCTAAATATATCTAAATCTAAATCTTAAATATATATCTAAATATTATATCTGAATCTAAATCTTAAATATTATATCTAAATCTAAATCTTAAATATATCTCTAAATGTTAAATCTAAATGTTATATCTAAATGTGTCGCCAAGTGTAAAGCTAAATATTTAGAAAATATTCAAATCCCCAAGGAAACCACGCCCACTGCAGTGGCTTCAAATCACGCTGCACCACAATTTTCAGTCAACACCTGTTGGTACAGTAAATACTGACTACGTGGAGCTGTTCGACTAATGTTACTGGATTAAAACACATTTCGGTCAGTATTTTGTACTATTGACTTATATCACATAAATGTCTTCATATTTGTGTGTACTATAACGCCGTTGTTTTGTTTGACTCATATCTCCTTGTGTGACTAACGTTAGTTTGACTCATCCTTCACAAGCAATCTAGCTCACACACTGCAGCCGACATGTCATCTGACAACACGTTCTCACTCCCAAGTCGTAACATGTGGACGCTTGGTCAGGACCCTTTGGCATAACGATTCAACGTAATGGGCACCCCTCGGAGTAATATTCTAACGTGCAGGGTAGTCCGATAGACTTTAATGGAGTCCCAATCTCATAAAATATAGACGACAGGGGACCATGACGATTCAAGTTGATCTCGGTGATGATTGGCCCACAATAGGAATAAAAAATAACATAATAAATGATATGTGTATAACATTAAACATAGGGAGAAGCAAAATAACAGCTCCTCCTTTTTCACAACTGTTTATTTTTTTTATCATTGACTCTATAAATGAGATTTTCGCCAGCAGTTTTGCCGAATATGGCGTCACACTGACGAGACATAGCCTATTATTTGTAAATAAATGATATATAGGCTTTATACACTGTGCTACAATATTCGATTAATTAATCATATAACCACTTGTAACATTGCATAGCTTCATTTAACTCTGGTGTAAATGTTTAAATGTTTAAGAAACGCATTTGCCATTATTTAATTTGTTTTCCTATGGAGATAGCGGTGCCGCCCAACTAGACGGAGCGCTAGAGCGCTATCCTTGGCGTCGCGTAGGTCGCGCACCGCCGAGCGCGGCGCTCAGAGTTCATATTTCAACTTTGACCTTGTTACCGCTGACCTTTCAAGTCGCAACCAATGACTGAGCCAAAAAGCATGATGACGTACCTGCCTACCTTGCCTCTCTGCCCTGCGCAGCTCTCGACAGCGCCTCTGCACGCCTTTCAACTCGGTAAGTAAAATAACAACGTACAATTATCACCACAGCGATATAATAGGTCAATAAGTTGTTGTTTAAACTTTTCACCGTGCAGGTAGCAGTTTAATGGGACGATGAATGATGTAAAGCGTTAATAAAAATACTAGCTCCTCCAACAAGTGAAACCTGCAGTAGGCTAACGTTAGCCGTAAGGTAACGTTAGCTGCTTTATGTGGTGCTATTCCTCAATTTTCTACAGTAAATTGAACTTAATATAGCCTCAGAAGTGTTCCTACTGCTTTTGTCTGTCTTAGTCCATCTCAACATGTGGTTAATGTAATTATTAATAACAGTAGATTTACTAAAATATTAGCCAGATGTATTGGTGAAGTAGTGGCAGAGAAACACAGTAAATATGTTGTTTAGACAGTTACAAAATGCAATGTATCTAATTATATTATTATGTTAGTTGATTTAAAATCAAACATTAGTGTAAGCCTAGCTTATTGTCACATGTTTCATCATAATGGGTGCAATCACGGGAAATGTATAGTGATTTAACGTTATTTCAAATAACATTAGCTCACAAAAATTTGTTGGTATCACCATTTGTAAAAACTTTTCAGGGGTGTTCTCTCTCTCTCTCTCTTTTATCTCTCTCTGCTTACCTCTGTATTTGTCTTATCTGTCTACTGTATTTGTTAGATGGAAGTTTGTGTTTCTGCTGGTCACTATGAGTGATTCAGATCTGGACGATAACCTGTTTGATCAAGAACTTATTGATGACCTCCAAAATGCTGATGACCTGCTTGCTGAGCTGCAGAAAGAGGAGGCAGCACCACCAGCGAGGACATCCAAGTCAACAGTCAGGTGAAAGGTTTTTTGATATGTTTATCCCTGAATTAATCGTTTTCATTTTGTATGGCTAGTTTTTATGCAAATGATCAAACAGACAAACCATGGTGGGACCTCTTATAGCCCAACCATATGTATTTTTTTTATTCTTATGTACTTTTACAATTGTAACAGAATGTCTTCTGCAAGATCTGCAGCACTCCTTGAGTGTCTCTGACGATGAGATAGAGGAAGCTGCAGTAGACGAGGGAGCTCCTCTGGCTTCCTTGAATTGGAGCACTCGTAACGCTCTCTTTTTTGAGAGATGGAGGGCAAAGAGACCTTGCCTTGTAAATAGCATGCTGGCACAGGGGAACGTGACAACATAAATCTGCAGTCAATGTGGGAACAACTGTGCAACTGTCAGATGCAGAGACTGCTTACCATGTTCATTCCTCTGTGCTGAATGCGACATCAGCCGGCACAACAAAACCTACAGCCTTCACAACCGGGATGCCATGTGTGCTGGTTTCTTCCAGCCATTACCTCCAACCAGTTGCGTTGTAGATAATGCTGTTACACACTGTGGTAAGTTATGGACTTCTTTGTGTGAGTGGGTGTACTGTAAGTCTAACTGTCGCTAATGATGAATTATCCAAACTCATTTGTGTAATGTCTTTTAGTGCGGCTTTTTCCTATTGAGATGCCTGTCCAAATCTGTGGCTGTCCACCAGAGGCACTGCGAGGAATCCAAGGAAAGTCAGTTGCTTTGGTCACAATAAATGGTAATTAAGTGAAAGATTTTCTTTTGTCCAGTTAAAAAAAAAAAAGATTAATATTCAACAGCCACAACAATGTAATATCTGAAAGAAATGTGCATATCAGGGTTGTCATGCAAACTTGTTTGGAAGGACTGAACAGTTAGCACATACTTACTCCTACCATTTACAAATGACTTATTAATGATGGTGCCCGCCAAGTCAGCGGGCTTTACTGAATCATTGAGATATATATGATTATGATATGATGATAGATATATATACAGCATATAATTCTAACCTTGGCAGTCATAACATTACAGTGGTGGTAAATGTTACTTTGTAGGGCGGTATGATCTCAACATGCCAGAGCTGAGCTGTGAGAGATGCCAGGCTACTTGGACTGCAGGAGTGGATGACCTTATACTAGTGGCTACTGGCCTGCCACCCTCAATTTTGCAACAATTTATGAGGAAGACTTATTTTTTACTTTTGAGAGCTTGAAGATGGCATCGCCAGGAATGTCCTGTCAGGCATTTCTACGAATGCTTGAGAAGCGGACTGTTCGCTTTGGCCATGTTAGTATTTCTTTCTTTATTTTGCAGCATCCTACATTTTTCATGTTTTGATATTAGAAGTTCTTTTTTTAATTGTTTTGTGCTGTTGTTTTTTATTTTTTTAATAGACTAGAAATCTCTCATCTGACAGCTTTCAAAAAAGCTTTTTTGAATGGGCTGTCCTTCCTGCACTCCAGCAATGCTTGCCGTCTCGGTTTACGGAAACCGCAAGCTTTATCGTTTCAAGAGTACAGCAAGGTATTCAAGAATTTACTCATTCGCACGTGTATCAATGACCAGTAAAATTGACATTTATGTATTGTACAACCTTTCACTGCACTATATCCTAAACTGTTAACTTTGTTGTTGTTTTTTTAGATCTGAGGAGCGGCCAGTCTTTGATGGTGTCTTCATTGCTAATGATGAAGATGTGACCAGATTTGTGGACCAAGTACACAACAAAACCAAACATGTAATTGCACTTATATCTGAATATTTAAAGTCAATCACATTATAACTCATAGTCTGTCAATATTGTCATGTGTTGTGATATCTACCTGTATACTTAATTAATAAAAAGAAAATTTGTCAATTGTGATTTTCTACAATGTAGGTCACTGGAAGGGGCATTTGTGGTGGGGAGTGGTTGTCAGCCCGAGAGACTTCCTACAGATCCAGGAGTAAGGTGGATGAGGAGGGACTGGAGCTGGCAGTTTGCAGGCACGGTGTCTTGCTGGCTGCCCTTAATATGTTTAGGGGTGAAATATATGCATACCCCATGTTCTTACAGAACCAGCTTGCGCCCAGGCACGACATCACCTTCTTCTGTATGGATGTTGCATGTAAATACTGGCCCTACCTACAGAGAGTTTGTTTGGACTGTCCAGAGCTCCAGTCTCTTCAAAACATGAGGCCCTTCCTGTCGGTTTTGCCCACGACTTCAAATGTGAGGTTGGTAATAACGTAAAATCCAAAAAAGTGATTAAAGGAAAGAACAATTATATACCAGAGTAACTTATGTATACGTCTGTCAAGGGAGTCATGTTTTAACCTGTGTTTATTGTATATGTGCAGTATGTGTTTGTTTTATATGTTATACATATTGTGTCAGTTTGAATTTTGATTAGGTTTTAGTTGAATTCAAGAGGGCTTTTGGGCCTTGCTGAAGGGATTTGCTGTACTGAATGCCCTTGATGTTCCGTTTGTGTCCCTCTGTCCAGGTAAAATGGAGCAGAGCAAACCAAGATGGGGCTGGTTCGACATTAGGGGAGGAAGTGGAGCAGTGTAATGCGTTTCTCTCCAGAATAGCGGTCACTATGAAGCACATGTCAAAAGCAGGTACTATATAATTGTACCTTTTATTCATAGAATGAATGACTTTTAATTAAAAGGATATTTTTGCAGAACAAAAATCTGTGCTCTTGTAGGACGCAATGACATGCTTACACTCCTCTCCATGAGATGGAACCAGCAGAAGTTTCAAAACCTGGCAAACTCTTCACTTCACTTTCCCAAAGATACCATAAGGTAGATTAAAATGGTGTTATTGATTATAGCGTAGCCATTGTGTTAAAACATTTCCATGACTCAAGTTTCTGTTATATACTGTACATATTATAATTACTTGTAGATTCCATTTTAGACTTGAAGAAAACTTTTTGTCAGGAGAAACAAACCATCAAGGCACGACCCAGGTCTTGTGTCAGAAGATTGAGGCCCTCACATCAAGTATAAAAACAAGATCTCAACGCCTCTACCAAAAAAATGGTATTTTAACATTTAAGTCTGAAATGTGGTGTGGATTGTTGATTCAGGTAGATTATCCACAAAGCATGAGCTTTCATATTGATAGTGAATCTAACTATGATCCATCTGTTTGGCAAAATGTATCATCATTCTGTTGGGATTTGCTGTAATTCCAACAGTGTCATTTACATTATGTATGTAACAAATCAGACTGATCTCACTAAGTGGTGTATGTATGACACGCCATTTTGTATGCAATTTTGGCGTGTTATCAAGATGCATAATTGTTTTTTAGCGTGTTTATCAACGCCGTTTGGCCTCAATTGACCTACATTACATGTGAATTATCGCCGTAGTGAGTAGTATGAAAAGATGGTGGTAGGTTGGGGTGGCGGTAGCCTGAAAACACAGGACTTTAACCCTTGGAGAACCGGGATCGCGTCCCGTGTGTGGTGTTTTTTTTAAGCCTTCCCCAATGTTCTTTTCCTAAACTCAACCGTTTACTGTTTTCCTAAGTGTGTGACGTTGGTCACCGTCGTGTTTTTGTAGTTTTTTAGTGTTACTAAAGCCTTTCCCAATGTTCTTTCCCTAAACCCAACCTCTTTTTTTTTTTTTTTTTACACGCGTGTGCAGTTCTTCTCACGATAGCACGGCACGTTCTCGCGATAACACGTCACGTGGTGTGTATGTTTACGTCCACTGTATACAGCGTAGACATACACGTGGATAGCTCAAAATGGGTACAGATAACACGCCATTTGGTTTTTCAGAGTGGCGTGTATGTTTACGCAAAGTCATGATGCCATGTTGAATAAATGGTGTTTGTTTTTTTCTTTTTCGTTTCACAGACAGCAACAAATGTCGACATAGAATTTGATGGAAAATAAGGCAACAAAAGATCACTTTGCAGGCCATGCTAGCCGAGTAATATAAAATAGCCTTGTTACACCCGAGCAAGCAGTGTGCATGGATCATATTCTGGACACAGAACATCCCTGGCCTTGGCAAATAACACAAAATGGTACGCATGATATATATTGTGTGCATGCTTGCCTAAGGTCAAAGTATCTCTAAAGTAAGGAATCTCTGTCTGTGTCTGTTCTTTGCTTTTCTCAACAACCAACTCATCCCAAAAACTAGGTGGGTGTATTGCTATTATTTGGATGTGAAATGTTAAAGATGTCATTAAAAGACATTAACCTCTCCAAAATGGTGTTTGACTCTGGAAGCAGTGTGCCTGCGGGCAGGACGGCATTTAACAGATTTCCAGTTTTCTACAGGCACCGCACTAGTGCATGTGAGGGAGGGAAATTATCTCTGAACCGACATACTTTGTGCAGTGGTCATTCCCATCCATATATGTTTGTGTTACAGGCACTGTTGATTTCAGCACAAAGAAGGAAGTCTTTGATAGGGTCATGGCAGTTCGAGGGCTTCAAGAGGAGAAAAAGATCCTTGTGAAAGAGATCAAGCAGCACTGGGATTCTCTCAAGGCCCATGCCAGTGTCTTGTCTGAGTTGTCTCTCCATCAGAGTGAAAACACCCTGCAAGGTAAATGTGCACATCTATTTGAAATTTTTGTATCAGGTTTTACCAAGTCATGTTTAATTTTTTTCAACTTGTTGCTTACCTGTATAGTGACACATTTTGTCCCTTTTTAAGGACATCTAACAGAATGCGAAGAAGGGTCTCACTTGCCTCATCCGCAGAAGGCTGGGGGAAATGAAAGAGCTGCAAAGGCGTGCAAGAAAAGTCTACCTGCATGTCCTGTCTAACCCAGCAAATGACAATCGGGTTTTTTGCACTACAGATAGTCCAGATGAACTTGACATTAGCTCGGAAAGTTCAGACTCGATGTTGATACAATGTAAATACTACTGATACAATGTCATTGCACCTGATTTGATTACATTTATCTTAAACCTGTCCCAAATACCGCCTGCAGGTTTGAAAAACAATGTTTTGTTTAAACACGACATTTTGCATCCATGTTTTTTACAGTGTGACGCATAGCCATGTGATAAAAAAATCATTCAATCTAAGACTGCAAATCACAGACTTAGCATAGCCTAGTGTTAAACAGTGATGGAAGTATACAGATCCTTTACTTCATTAAAAGTACTAATACCACACTGTAAAAAATACTCTCTTACAAGTAAAAAGTCATGCAGTGAAAATGTTACTTAAAGTGGCTTTATGTAACTTTCAGTTAGTGTTGATTCTAGCGGCGCTTTGGACAACAGCGGTAGTGTCACCTGCTGTCCTAAAGCTCGTTTCTTTACGGTGCTTTATTTCACACTGTAGATTACTGAGTTAGGGTTACCAGGAGATCATATAGTCACAATCAATATTTTGCTGAGATGGAAAATCATTAATTTACAGTAAGAAAAATACCTTACAGATGCATCGTTGCATTTCCAGTGTTGCGTACAGTAACTTAGCATACTTTGGATGTCTCGTGAGCTAAACCGGGTAACATTATCACTGTCACTGTGTCGAGCCAAAGCATTAAGAGATTGTTGTAGCAACCAACATATTAACTTACATTAATATTGCGCATTTCATGAAACCCACGGACGCTTTACACAAGTAATGTTACAGGCCAGATGGACAACGGAAAAAGAAAATAGTAGGCCAACACAAACACAGACTTAAAGGAATAAAACGTCTGCGCTAAATGGAAGGGAGGCATAATTTCATGTCTGCTACCGAAGTACAACCACATTGTGCATTGTAAATCTATTTTATGAATGGAATAAACATATTACATACCTGAGGGCCAATTTGGGGGTGTGTTTGGAATTATTTACAATCCCGTAATTGTCTCCATCTGTTGAAAGCCGACCAAAGTTGACTCACGTTTGCGCCCGTCCTCACTTTCATTTTCCCTTTTAGTTTTTAGTTGTTCTTCATTTAATTTCCTTCTTTCCTGTGATGGTCCTGCCCCAGTATCAGCCATAACTACAGCAGATAACTTCTAAAATAACATTAAAATACTATTAGGCCTCTATGAAGAAATCTCCTGTTTCCTTTTACCTTGCTTAAAAGGCTGGATACTAACACAGGCTTTTCCGGTGTTACAAAGAAATCTGTGACCCTTCCGAATGTGTTACTGTAGCTCCGTTTCATTGTTAGTCTCGTTTGCTATTACAGGTCGTTACAGTTTCAGAAACACTAAAAAAGTTAGACATAGTCACTTTAAGTAAAAGTCTGTAAGTATCATCAGGAAAATGTACTTCAAGTATTAAAAGTAAAAGTAGTCCATGCAAAAGTAGTAACTAAAGCTGTAAGAGATGAATGTAGCGGAGTAACTAAAGTAACTAGTAACTAAAGCTGTAAAAGATGAATGTAGCGGAGTAACTAAAGTAACTAGTAACTAAAGCTGTAACAAATGAATGTAGCGGAGTAACTAAAGTAACTAGTAACTAAAGCTGTAACAGATGAATGTAGCGGAGTAACTAAAGTAACTAGTAACTAAAGCTGTAACAAATGAATGTAGCGGAGTAACTAAAGTAACTAGTAACTGAAGCTATAACAGATGAATGTAGCGGAGTAACTAAAGTAACTAGTAACTGAAGCTGTAAAAGATGAATGTAGCGGAGTAACTAAAGTAACTAGTAACTAAAGCTGTAACATGAATGTAGCGGAGTAACTAAAGTAACTAGTAACTAAAGCTGTAACAGATGAATGTAGCGGAATAAAAAAGTACAATATTTCTCTCTGAAATGTAGCGGAGTAGAAGTAGAAAGTGGCATGAAAAGAAAAGACTACAAGTAAAGAACAAGTACCTCAACATTTGGACTGAAGTTCAGTGCCTGAGTATATGTACTTAGTTACATTTCACCACTGGTGTTAAGTTGGTGGTGAATAATTCTTCTGTGAATGATGTACATGCATTCATGTATTGTATATGCATGTGTTCCCTTATGGAAATGTTGTATTGCATGAATCTACTGTTTTTGTTTTTATTAAATTATGAAAGAAATGTAACTTAAGTGTTTACTTTTTTTTTATGTTTTATGCTATTATAACTTTGTTACACTGCTCAAAAGACATTTAGGAGCTCTTCCTACTTCTAGACATGGTTGTGCTTGTTAATTTAAGATGCAAAATGTGCAGATATGCTGTCCCAAAAGGTAAGTTTAGCTTTGTATTTATGTTATATTAATGTATATCAGTTAGTGACATATCAATGACTGTAAACTGCAGGGACAGCATGTCCTTCTATTAGACAAATTATCAGAAAAGTTGTACCCCAGGCTGTCAGGCTGGAACACACTGCTGCAAACCACATACCTTTCTACCACCAATAAACAGCACAGTCTACTAGCACACACTAGTGCTTTATGAACCTTACAGTCCCATAGCTTAATCTTGTTTTGTGGGGTCGTCCCTGGACAATGGTGATTTCTTCATCCTCTGCCCCTAATACATATAGACCAATTCTATACAGCCATGATTGTCTTGCATGCACCGTGCAGAATGATGCACGTGTGCAATCACTTTTAAACCATATTTGTTAAATGGGTGAATATATATGATATGTGACAGCCCTCCTTGTTGTTGACTATACTAAAATGTTACAGAAAGGCCTAACCCTTAGCTGAGTTCATGAACTGAGCATAGGTTTTTATAACAGTTGTTTTTTTGTCTGTATCTGATGATCTTGCTGAATTATTGTATAAACCTTAAAAGATTAACTGAAGTCAGGGTTCAAGGGTCAACATTTCAAAGCAGGAGCCATGAAAACTATGTGGCATATTTTACTCTCTAAAACCTTTCCAACAATCTATTTTGTTTGGCTCCAAAGTTTTAATTCCAGCATTCCAGGCCCATATGATATCTAATGCCATGTTTCAAAGAGCACTTTGAAGGTACGGTATATAAAAAAGCTCTTTTTTTTAAATCTTTTTAGTGCACAGAACGAGTGAGCTTCAGAGATTACTACACTGCTGAACGTTGTACGTGAGATTTACACAATAAAAATACCAATAATGGTGAATCGGAGGGTTTATGTTATACAATGCTGCATTACAGAGCATATTCATATGTCAGAAGGCATGACAATATCTAAAATCATCTCATTTAAAGCTTGCTTGTCAGGTGACTGTCATGAAGGTTGTTTAGAGGAATAGAAAACAGTCTCTACAAGCAAGCACAGAGAATATGGTCTGATCTTTATTCTCCATGCCAGATGAGCTCTTATCCTCTGGCAGAAGATATGGGGTACCCCAATTTAAAATTTAAAAGCATTTCTAAACTACAAGCCTATTCGGACCTACCTCAATTCAAACTTTAAATAATGTTGCTTTAGGCTGCAGGGGTTGTGCAATAGCTTCATGATATAATGCATATAGGGTTGTGTGTAGGTCTTGTCACTGTTTGTGAAAGATAAGCAATAGATTGTGGCTGATAATGTGCTTCAGTCTGACTACATATCACTTTGTTCATGTTATTTTTTTATTGTAATGTCAGCTGTATGATAAAACAATATGTCAAGTGTTATGTGTGAAGCATTTGAACTCAAGGCAGAAATCCCTCTGGGGAAAAAGTATCTCCTGCAAAGTGGTCTCCATGATATAGTAACAATTAAAACGTTGTCGTAGGACGATAGCAAAGACATCGTTGGAAAGGTCTCAACCTGGACAGTAACATATGTCAGTCTGAAGAGGATACATTACTCCTGCTTTGAAATATTGACCTATGAACCTTGAACCCAGTCCACCTTTGAAGGCTTGTCATTTAGCAACAGAAGGTACTACACACACACAGGACCAGCTGTTATAGAAGGTACTACACACACAGGACCGGCTGTTATAGAAGGTACTACACACATAGGACCAGCTGTTATAGAAGGTACTACACACACACAGGACCAGCTGTTATAGAAGGTGCTACACACACATAGGACCAGCTGTTATAGAAGGTACTACACACACAGGACCAGCTGTTATAGAAGGTACTACACACACAGGACCGGCTGTTATAGAAGGTACTACACACATAGGACCAGCTGTTATAGAAGGTACTACACACACATAGGACCAGCTGTTATAGAAGGTGCTACACACACAGGACCGGCTGTTATAGAAGGTGCTACACACACACAGGACCAGCTGTTATAGAAGGTACTACACACACAGGACCAGCTGTTATAGAAGGTACTACACACACAGGACCAGCTGTTATAGAAGGTACTACACACACAGGACCAGCTGTTATAGAAGGTACTACACACATAGGACCAGCTGTTATAGAAGGTACTACACACACAGGACCAGCTGTTATAGAAGGTACTACACACATAGGACCAGCTGTTATAGAAGGTGCTACACACACAGGACCAGCTGTTATAGAAGGTACTACACACACATAGGACCAGCTGTTATAGAAGGTGCTACACACACAGGACCAGCTGTTATAGAAGGTAGTACACACATAGGACCAGCTGTTATAGAAGGTGCTACACACATAGGACCAGCTGTTATAGAAGGTGCTACACACATAGGACCAGCTGTTATAGAAGGTGCTACACACACAGGACCAGCTGTTATAGAAGGTACTACACACACAGGACCGGCTGTTATAGAAGGTGCTACACACACAGGACCAGCTGTTATAGAAGGTACTACACACACAGGACCAGCTGTTATAGGAAGTACTACACACACATAGGACCAGCTGTTATAGAAGGTACTACACACATAGGATCAGCTGTTATAGAAGGTACTACACACATAGGACCAGCTGTTATAGAAGGTACTACACACATAGGACCAGCTGTTATAGAGGTACTACACACATAGGACCAGCTGTTATAGAAGGTGCTCCACACACATAGGACCAGCTGTTATAGAAGGTACTACACACACATAGGACCAGCTGTTATAGAAGGTGCTACACACATAGGACCAGCTGTTATAGAAGGTACTACACACACAGGACCAGCTGTTATAGAAGGTACTACACACACAGGACCAGCTGTTATAGGAGGTACTACACACACACAGGACCAGCTGTTATAGAAGGTACTACACACACATAGGACCAGCTGTTATAGAAGGTACTACACACACAGGACCAGCTGTTATAGGAAGTACTACACACACATAGGACCAGCTGTTATAGAAGGTACTACACACATAGGATCAGCTGTTATAGAAGGTACTACACACACATAGGACCAGCTGTTATAGAAGGTACTACACACATAGGACCAGCTGTTATAGAAGGTACTACACACACACAGGACCAGCTGTTATAGAAAGCTCTGGACCTCATCTGTCATGTAGATATGGTCACCAAAGTTTACCCACTGTAAGCACTGTCAAAAAAATTTATTTAACGATTAGATTTTTTAAATATAATGACACCAGTGTGTTCCCTATCCCAAAAAACCCCAGGGTGTATCCAAAATTATACACTGCCAACTTCTAATTATGAGAAATATACCAATATATTTAAAAACTACAACTCCCACTATAGATGCACCCAAGAACCTGTTACAAAGCTTGTCTATTTGTAGTTCTTCCGGGGTGGGTGGGGGGACATGTTCGACTCCTGTGTTTCTGCTGTCGGCCGTGAGTGGGCTCCATTCCATTTCAGATTGCTGCCGCCTGCCGGCCGAGCAAACAGTACATGAGACAAATACATGAAACTGTATTTTATTATTATTAATATCTTCATTGTTTACATCCTCAAATACAACGTTAGACAAAAACATCAATATTACGAATATTATGTATTGTTCATCTTCTTATCCGCTGAGCGGGACGTACCACGTCACTTCCGGAGTATTCCGCGGATGTTTTTAAACGTTATTACGGTGCATAACTTACTGGAACAAAGCTGATCAACGTGTTGTTGCTGGGGACTAAACCACTGATTAAATATGTACATTGAAGCGATACTGTTGTTAAAGACCCACTGATCGCTGTCTGATTCTCTGAAATGAATGCCCGCATTGCATTGTGGGAAATAGGCTTTGAATGCGCCCAGCTCGGCTCATATAGTAGCCTACTGTTCTGTCTTATTTACTGTAATATTTCACCAGTAATAATACCGAAATAATAGTATTAAAATAAAGAAATGAATACCACGATAACATCTAAATAAATGTTGATAGATGTAGCGTTATAGTATTTTTTAAATATCAATAAACAACAAAGCAATCCAGCTTCCCTGGTAATAAGACAGAGAGTAGTGTTATTAAAAACGAGACAAATGTGTCTGTGTACACGAATCAATAGATTAATTACGTATGTATTTCACAAACTGCCGTGAGAATGTGTTGCATAATGGAATTCCTACAGGCCTGAGGAACTACAGTCTTACCACCTGATCCAGAGGCCCTGTCCCTACAGATGCTCATTCCCACCAACCTGCTGTGTACTGACCTTGTTTGCCAGCTTGCTCTCAAGATAAGGCCTAGGATTCCCCTACCTACATCTACTTACTCGGTCAATGCAGGGAATTTCTAGCAACCATGATCAAAACCAAAGCATATGTACTCATATGTACTTCATTTACTGTGCACTTTGTTTAAATGAGCTATTGATTGTATCATTAGTTTTTATTGTTTGATGCGATTCCATTTGCAATGTTTTAGAACTGTGTTGAATGGTTTTATTGAAGCGTTCTATGAGTCAAGGTTTCTTCATGTGAAAGTGTAGTACTTCCCAGTGACATCACAAATGAAAACTGGTCCTTAAAACAAGACTGATATTATACAAAGTTGTAGCTTCCACTGGAGCATATACTATTATGTCCCAATCATGTAGCTAGTGTTAAGTCTACCTTGGAAGGTTACGAAATTAAGGCTCACAATCAAAATCCCAATGCAGAATACACATGAGATATTTACTTCCAGACCCTCACTGTTAAGATCCAGTATATCACATAAACTTCAATAACTCCCAATTAAAGGTACATCAGATAGGCTTTTTAATAAGGGTGAATTGAAATGTCAGTTTTATTTGTACAGTACAGTATAATCAATAAATGTAACAGCATGATACATATGAAGTTTATTTCCATGAATGTATGTGCGTCTGTGCCGATGAGCTGGACTGAGACTATGAACACCGCCTCTATGAACAGTCTTTGGCTGGCTCCCAGGTGTCATCCCACACTTTGCCACTGTCGTAAATTAAAGACAAAACACACAAAATAAAAGTTAAAAGAATGACCATAGCTGTGACATGTGGAACATGTTCTCCGTCTTCATGTCATGCTACATGTACTGACTTCTGCAATATCAACAAGGAAGATCTTTATGAGAACATGCTTTAACAAATAAACAAATTCATAATGAGGTGGTAACTACAGTATTGTCAAATCCAGTGTCCAAGAGAGTTTATAGGACCTACCATGTTGAGCAAGGTGTCCACCTTACTTTTACTTCTTCTTTTCCCTAAAACAAATTACATATAGACACAAGTTAGAATTAGTTAAGAAGGAATAGCTGTATATAAATATAACCTTTTAAGGACATTTATGAGAAAGCACAATTGTCTTCGATAGCATAAGTCAATATGTCATATTATTAATAATTTTCCTAAAACTTATTACAGTTTGCTTTACAGTATACATCTAGGTTTTCGCGTATATTGAAACACTATCAGTCTGGGTCTATATAGTCAAGAATCACATTTCTGGTGTAAGTGTGTAACACCTACATCACGTCACATCTATCTCCATAGTTCATAAATCACACTCCCTCCATAGCTACATTCCCACATTACAATGTCTGGACATTAACTGGGTGAAATGTATGTGTGAGCCGAACTTAACCTGCAGCTCCCTAATACAATTACAAATTACGTGTAATGTCTCATTGAGCAAAATGTGTAAAGGTAGAATGAGTTACAATACTATACAATTACAATACTAAAGTACTGAGCAACATGTGTAAAGGTAGGGCATTCACAGTGAGTGTAGGGACATGCTGATGATGTTGCACGGAGTGGAGCTGCTTCATACTCTTGTCTACTCCCTTAAAAAAAATGATTTTAAACATTAATATAACTGCAAATATAGTGGAATAATGTTGCTCAATAACTGAACAGAGGATGATGTCACACTCCCTCCGTGTATGTTGTAATCTGAGCTTCTCTGATGTGTTTTGCTGGCCACTCTGGTTAAACGTGCATATATGGACATGTTTAGTCTCTAAATCTCTGTGCATTTTGGGAGACTCAACAATCTATTTTCTTTCTCCAATTGTCTGCTTATTGCAGCTTTAAGTGTCACTCCTCATCTAAACCAAACAGTAGTTCCAGCAGATGAAAATGCATCTTACACGGACAATGTCCTGTTGTGTGCTACATGCGTGCAAGTGAAAGAACAGGACATTGAATTCATGTGAAAACGGCTCATGTTAGTAGATGGAATATGGGCCAAAGTAAAACATCAAAGTACACATAAAAAAACATCAAATTCATAACATTTCTCACAAAGATGGTTTCTGCCATTTTGAATGCTACAGAAAGGGGATTTCGCCTTATAACAGCTGAGGTCTGGTAGTGATCGAGTTGGTCAGGCATATTAGCGAGACCTTGGTTCTACAGCTCAACTCTGATCTGCGCAGACTCTGGCTCCAAATAACGTTAGCGGCTGTATTTGTGATATTGTGGCTTCCTTTGTATGCAGATGAGTGGAGGTAGAGACAAAATGCCTCCTGATGATGCTATTGACTGCACAAAGGCATAAAGAGCAGAAGTAACAATGGGAAAAGTACTTACATTAACAAGTCTTCTGTCAACGATGCTTTCGTACAGGAATATTTTTGTAGACGGTGTTTTCTGCATTCTGAAAAATGACAAATAAAATAAAGCAATATATGAGGTTTGTATTAGACTTGATTAGTTTTAGGTCAGTGCTCCTACCCAGATAGCAAAAGTGGTATTGGGTTAAAATTGGCATATAAAATGATGTTTTAAGTTACTAATCAATAAAACTGCTCCCAATTGTGAAATAACAAGGTCACATGAGACACAGCCATCTTCTAACCGTATACATACTAGGAACTATATTCTCAGAAAGGCGAAGCAGTGCTACTTCTGTTACTTGGGCGGAGTGATTTGCTAGCAGCACCTGAAGCCCCGTGGTGAGGAGCAGAGAGTTGGCCTGGACTTCACTCAGAGTTGGAGTAATAGAGTCAACAATTACTAGATAGTAAAAACATAGTGACCTTGTTATTTGTACACCCTGTGACTCTACAAATCACAACATGTAAACAGGAACATGTTAGGCGTTATTTTGTCACTTATTGGGAGCAGTAGGCTAGTTGGAGCCGGTTACCTCCAGGATCTGTGCTAAGCTAGGCTAGATGGAGACAGTTACCTCCAGGATCTGTGCTAAGCTAGGCTAGATGGAGACAGTTACCTCCAGGATCTGTGCTAA
Source organism: Sander vitreus (assembly GCF_031162955.1). Classification (NCBI taxonomy): domain Eukaryota; kingdom Metazoa; phylum Chordata; class Actinopteri; order Perciformes; family Percidae; genus Sander; species Sander vitreus. The sequence continues at coordinate 46,419 of NW_027595500.1, read as the reverse complement.
GCTAGGCTAGTGGTGGTCAGACAGAGCTACAACACACACGGAGATGAGAAGGGTATGTATGGACTTATCTAACTCTGGGGGATACGCTGAATAAGACAAAGTCCCAATAAGTCAGTGTGTTGCTTTAAGGTTACCCCACTTGCCAAATCACACTTTAACCCCTGATAACAAGTCAGAATCAGGTCACCTCATATTTTTGCACATTAACAGTTTTATATTAATGTATTTACTATAGCTAAAATCTAACCTCTAAATCGGAGGCCATGGTTCTCAGCAGGAAACCGATGGAGTGCCTTCTCCAGGTAGGGAATGAGTCCTTACCCCAAGTGAAGGAGTTCAAGTACCTTGGGGTCTTGTTCGCGAGTGAGGGGACAATGGAGCGGGAGATTGGTCGGAGAATCGGCACAGCAGGTGCGGTATTACATTCAATTTATCGCACCGTTGTGACGAAAAGAGAGCTGAGCCAGAAGGCAAAGCTCTCAATCTACCGGTCAGTTTTTGTTCCTACCCTCACCTATGGTCATGAAGGCTGGGTCATGACCGAAAGAACAAGATCCAGGGTACAAGCGGCCGAAATGGGTTTCCTCAGGAGGGTAGCTGGCGTCTCCCTTAGAGATAGGGTGAGAAGCTCAGTTATCCGTGAGGAGCTCGGAGTAGAGCCGCTGCTCCTTTGCGTCGAAAGGAGCCAGTTGAGGTGGTTCGGGCATCTGGTAGGATGCCCCCTGGGCGCCTCCCTAGGGAGGTGTTCAGGCACGTCCAGCTGGGAGGAGGCCTCGGGGAGACCCAGGACTAGGTGGAGGGATTATATCTCTAACCTGGCCTGGGAACGCCTCGGGATCCCCAGTCGGGAGCTAGTTAATGTGGCCCGGAAAGGGAAGTTTGGGGTCCCCTGCTGGAGCTGCTACTCCCCGCGACCCGACCCCGGATAAGCAGATGAAGATGGATGGATGGATGGATAAAATCTAACCTTTCATTTTTAAGTTTAATAGCTTGTTGGGGTCTTGTGGCACCTGCTCCTGGCTGCAAAAAAGGGAGACGGATGATAGACAGAGGTGTGGGGAGAAGGCTGGGATGAGGCAGAAGGGCAAGCAGGAGGCTGAATGGAGGCAGAAGAGAGAGCTGGAGGCTGAACGGAGGCAGAAGAGAGAAGGAGGCTGGAAGGAGGCAGAAGAGAGAGGAGGCTGGAAGGAGGCAGAAGAGAGGCTGGAGGCTGGAAGGAGGCAGAAGAGAGAGGGGGAAGCTGAGAAGGTTGAGAAGGTGACACGGGCACCAGATGTAGAACATATTCTCCATCTGCGTCTGGTCCTGCTGACTCCTGCACTCGAAATTGCTGCGAATAGCCGTGAAGCGTAGATTTAGGCCTGATTGCGAGTCTGGCTGTTCATACCAGAAGTGCATTTCTACAGGTCGGTCACAAAGCGATCCTTCTCTTCTCGTCTCTCTCTCTCCCATGATTGTGTGTGTGTGTGTGTTTCTGTCTGTCAGTCCATCTGTCTCTCTCTCTCTCTCTCTCTCTCTCTCTCTCTCTCTCTCTCTCTCTCTCTCTCTCTCTCTACTCTCTCTCTCTCCGTGCGTGCCTGATTGCTTGTATCGTTGTAGACACAGATGAGAAGTCAAGACAGCCAAAATCACCATGAACCTGGGTGTCTTACTTTGGAATTAGTTTTATTTTTGTAATGCATCCAGCTGCACTGTAGCCTTCCTGTATGTGATTACCTGCCTGACTTGACACATTCACTCGCAGATTGTGGAAGAAATAGAGGAGAAGCCAAAACGAACGCTGCAGCATGCAGGCCGGTGCAGCCGCACCATGCCTGATCGCAGCCGGTGTGGCAGGACAGATTGGATAACATTGGATGATAATGGGTGCCAAATTGAAAATACTTCACAGCGCTTAGCGGCTACAGTGTGCAATGGGTTTCTGCCGTTAGTGTTTACATTTAAACATTAAAACAGTTTGAGATAGATAATACACCACAATCAACATTATGTTAGCTTTATTGTTTATACCATTTTGTCATTGCACAGTAAATGCAATGCACCTCTTTCAAATCACTTTCTTCACTGTTGCATTTTATCAGAAGGCTCAAAATGTCTGAGTTTGAAAAAGAAACTCATAAATCTGTCTTACAAGGCAGTCATGGAGAGCCTAATCAGGTATGATTATGATATGAGATACAGACATGGTATGGTAACCTCTCAGCACAGAACATATCTTGATATGTAGAAGTCTAAACCTAGAGTAGCACAGAAAAATACTGGTCGGTCCATTCCATGTCCTCCACTCTGTATTGGCTGGAATTGAATCAATTGTATGCTTTGGCTTGAATAGAACCATTAATACATTTAATGTATGTTGATATTAGTAATAGTATGGTTGAATGTCACATGTCTATGGGGGAAAAAAGTATACTGTACCTTGTCATAGCACCATTTTTTTATCTTAAGCAAAGGACTTACTTCTCAGCAGATGTTCATAGAGCTTGCTCATCTTTCCTATGATGTCTTGAGCAACCCCTGTTGGCTCAAGAAAATGTATGATGTCACCACTTAGCTGGCTCTTGCGATCTTGATGACCAAGAAAAAGAATTGGCTTGTATCCAAGAGCTGTCAATTTATAAAACCTGCAAGAACAACAAAGGCATATGTATCCTCTGGTTAGCATCACAGGATATTATGGTACAGACTGTGTGTTCTAGCCACAATAAACAGCACCATCTCTTGAGCTGCAATATTTTTGAAGAATCGTGGTTTGTAGCAGCCCTGATGCCAGCACAGCAGTGGGCAGTTTTAAATGCAGTTTGCAAAGAAAGCAAGAATGGTTGCATTGATCATAGTTTGCAACTTTTCCCTCTGACAGGTAAATGTAGTCTATGTTAGTGTGGATGTTTTAGAACTCTGTTCTAAAATTTGTTATATCTTATGAAATATTTTGCAACTATGCACTGACTGCATGCACACAGATATAAACAGCTACTTAGAACAAGCATTGTGATTTGTTGGCCCCTGTGCAGTTGGGTGTTCAGGCATTAATCACCCCCTAGGGTTGCCCAATTAACTGAAACAATATGGTCAGATGCCATAACCAAATCCTAGGAGCTGCAATTTTTTTGTTAAAGTTAAAATATTATATCCATACTAAATGATGCAATACAATGCTACACTGATGCCCCGGCAAACAAGTTGGCAAATATTCTCTGGATGTTAGGGAACATGTTTGTTTAGTACAGACCCTAACAAAAAGCATCAAATATATTATTTTTCATTGAAAATGAAATGCAACAACTAACGGTGCATAGGTAAATCAATAAAAAATATTTTGTAGGCATATCATACACCCCTAAAACCCACCTATATTTTTTCCTGCCCATCTGGCCACTGTGATAATTATATAATTATCTGGAAGCCAACCTCTTGTTATTTGAGAATTATGAAAACGTACCGACAACTGGGCAGCATTTAAGATCTTGCCGTTATTTTTGTTTTTTTTAACTGATGAGGCCCAGTTGGGGTTTTTCACTTTCTCCTGTTTGTTTTGTTGCTTCTGCTTACTGTGGAGGCAGGACAGGCAGGCAAATCATGTTTTTCTGTTGAGCCAGTTGGGAGCCTGGCAGGAAGGGCACGGCTTCAGTTTTGGTTTTGTCATTTCTGCAAATGAGAATTAAACACGAAAGGATTATTTACACTGTGATATAAATATGTTAATATGAGGCATTACTTGTTAACGACAGCTCACGGTTTTACTGAACCAGCAAAGTACACAGCAGCATTAAGTAACATCTGCTCTATTCATTTATTCATAAAAACATCTAACAATTTAAATCCTTTCAGTACAGAAAGACTATAGTTGATTTGAAACACAAAAAAAGATACAGTTTGAACAATTGCAAAAAGCCTAATTTAAACAAATTATCATTTATCTGTGGCTGGAATTGTAATTATTATCCGTTATTTGAATAAAGTAATTGTAAATAATTCCATAAGCCACCATGCCACCTTAGAGAAAATGATCTTAATTGAGCTAAGTAAAACAACTTACTAAGAACTAGTAACTGATGTATTACACTAATGTTTGATTTTAAATCAACTAACATAATAATATAATTAGATACATTGCATTTTGTAACTGTCTAAACAACATATTTACTGTGTTTGTCTGCCACTACTTCACCAATACATCTGGCTAATATTTTAGTAAATCTACTGTTATTACTAATTACATTAACCACATGTTGAGATGGACTAAGACAGACAAAAGCAGTAGGAACACTTCTGAGGCTATATCAAGTTCAATTTACTGTAGAAAAATTGGGGAATAGCACCACATAAAACAGCTAACGTTACCTTACGGCTAACGTTAGCCTACTGCAGGTTTCACTTGTTGGAGGAGCTAGTATTTTTTATTAACGCTTTACATCATTCATCGGACAATGTTCAAAGTTTCCATTGCTGAAGCTGCTGTGAGGAGCTGTGGTCTTAGGGTCTTAGGTGCCTCAAGGGGCGGTAACCCACTAACACCGTGGTGGACACCGGTGGTCAGGGAAGCCGTCCGACTGAAGAAGGAGTCTTTCCGGGATATGTTATCCCAGAGGACTCCGGAGGCAGTTGCAAGGTACCGAAGGGCTCGAAGGGCTGCAGCCTCTACCGTGAAAGAGGCAAAGCAGCGTGTGTGGGAGAAGTTCGGAGAAGACATGGAGAAGGACTTTCGGTCGGAACCAAGGTGCTTCTGGAAATCCGTTCGCCACCTCAGGAGGGGGAAAGCGGGGGAACCATCCAAGCTGTGTACAGTAAGGATGGGACGCTGTTGACCTCAACTGAGGAGGTAATAGGGCGGTGGAAGGAGCACTTTGAGGAACTCCTAAATCCGACTAATACGCCCTCTATGGTAGAGGCAGAGCTGGAGGATGAGGGGGGATTGGCATCAATTTCCCTGGTGGAGGTTGCTGAGGTAGTTAAACAACTCCACAGTGGCAAAGCCCCAGGAATTGATGAGATCTGTCCAGAAATGCTTAAGGCTCTGGGTGTGGAGGGGTTGTCTTGGTTGACACGCCTCTTCAACGTTGCGTGGAAGGTGCGCAGGGCAGAGGCGAGAGCAGCACAGGTACGTCATCATGCTTTTCGAAATATGAACTCTGAGCGCCGCTCAATTCCCGAGCAGTGCGCGACCTCTGCGACGCCAAGGATAGCGCTCTAGCGCTCCGTCTGGTTGCGTGACACCGCTATCCCCATAGGAAAACAAATTAAATAATGGCAAATGCGTTTCTTAAACATTTACACCAGAGTTAAACGAAGCTATGCAATGTTACAAGTGGTTATATGATTAATTAATCGAATATTGTAGCACAGTGTATAAAGTCTATATATAATTTATTTACAAATAATAGGCTATGTCTCGTCAGTGTGACGCCATATTCGGCAAAACTGCTGGCGAAAATCTCATTTATAGAGTCAATGATAAAAAAATAAACAGTTGTAAAAAAAGGAGGAGCTGTTATTTTGCTTCTCTCTATGTTTAATGTTGTACACATATCATTTATTATGTTATTTTTTATCCCTATTGTGGGCCAATCATCACCGAGATCAACTTGAATCATCATGGTCCCCTGTCGTCTATATTTTATGAGATTGGGACTCCATTAAAGTCTATCGGACTACCCTGCACGTTAGAATATTACTCCGAGGGGTGCCCATTACGTTGAATCGTTACGCCAAAGGGTCCTGACCAGCGTCCACATGTTACGACTTGGGAGTGAGAGCGTGTTGCATCTGAACAGGCCTCGCAGCACTGTAACTAGCTAAGTTAGCTAGGTCTCGCAATGCGAGACTGAACAGCAGTAGGCCTGTCACACTATAGCCACATGTAAGTAGTTTTCAATACTTTGGTTACATTACCGTATTTTGTTAACCTGAATTATGTTGCTATATTAGCTTGCGAAGGAGCTATCCGTTGCTAACGCTAATTTATCTCAAAAAGCAGAAATGTTAGCTAACTACAGCCAAGATATTATTTCACTAGAGACTAGAGAGGTGTTGTAAGACTCGTCAAGTGTTGTCATGTGTTTACACTGTCTTACAATGAAACCATATCTGGGCAGTAACATTAGTTAGCTACTGCTTTTTGACATAAATTAGCTAGCTAACGTTAGCGTTAGCAACGGATAGCTACTTTGCAAGCCAATAAAATATAGCCTTGGCAAACAGAATTAAGGTTAATAAAACACGATAACTAGCTATGTAACCAGTATTACAAACTTCTTACAAGTGGCTGGATTGTGACATTTTAGTTGTGTTCGGATGAATATGTTGGATGCATAGCTGGACTTTATCCATGCTGGGCTAATGTTAGATTGCTTGGGAAGGATGACGTTAGTCACACACGGAGATATGTAATTCAAACAACGGTATTGTGATTAACACAACTATTAAGGCATGTCTGTAATATACCGGTCGGTCAATAATATAAAATACTGTAGATCAGTGCTTTCCAACCCTTCTGGTCTGAGGTTCCCCCCCCACAGCCCTGTCATATAAACTCACATACCCCGCCCTATCAATTCCCAATGTGTTCACACTATTTATCATATTAAAGTGAATATTCTTACATTTTCATGCAATTGAACTGTAAACATTTAGGTTGGTTTGGTCAGAAATTCTACTAACTAGACCTTTTACTTGAAGTGTGGTTAATGTTTCAAAAGTCATCCATTACTTTTAGCTAATCATTTCAACTGTTAGCTAAGTCAGTAGGCCACTTTTAGCTATTTTTTTCTACCATTGATTACTTCGCTATATGTTTTAACATATGTGTTGAGCTGTTTTAGCTGATATATTGTTTTAAATCAATCATAATTCAATTATTATTTTGATTAGTTAAGCTGCTCCACAATCTTTCCAAGTACCCACTGGCTACAGCAGAGATACCCCTTGCTGGGGCATCACTGGGTGCAGCGTGATTTGAAGCTACTGCAGTGGGCGTGGTTTCCTTGGGGATTTGAATATTTTCTAAATATTTGGCTTTACACTTGGCGACACATTTAGATATAACATTTAGATTTAACATTTAGATATATATTTAAGATTTAGATATAATATTTAGATTTAACATTTAACATTTAGATTTAGATATAACATTTAGATATATATTTAACATTTAGATTTAGATATAACATTTAGATATTAATTTAACATTTAGATTTAACATTTAGATATAATATATATATTTCTGTCTCAAATGTGAGGAAAATGTGCTAAAAATGTGAGGAAAGTGAGCTAAATGTGAGGAAAGTGAGCTAAATGTTGAAAATTTATCAGCTAAAAAAATTTTAACCAAACTTTTACATTTGGCACCCCATAGTTTATTTGGTTGCAATGACTTTGCAAGTGATGCCGTCCTGTCACTGTCCCAGTTGCTCATCCTCAAAGAGGAGAGTGGATGGGAGAAGCACGTGACCGGCGGCCGCTATGGTTGCAACAGACTGAGCTCCTACACTCGCCTCCGTATTTCATTAAATAACCAGGTCTAATACTTTTCTTCAACGCCAAATCGTTTTGTCTGTTGTCACGGTGACTCTGTGAAACGCCTGCAGGCACGAAAGAGCGGGTCTCGTTGTTGCCTGGGCTGTCTACTCGTTCGGAGAAGTTTGCTAGCATGTCCGCGGCTAATGGAGTGGTGGCTAACGGAGCAGCTAATGTGAACACGCTCTCTAATATGGAGGAATTAATCGACCGGGTCTTGGAGAAGCAGCTAAGTGTGCTTAAATCAGTGATCTACAGCGCGGTGAAGGAAGTGCTGGCTGAAATGAATGCCTTGAAGCAACACATCGGGGCAGAACCTGAGATGCAGGAAAGCATAGTATGTGAGCCGGACCAGTCTGACTGCGTCACGCTCAAGATCCAGCGGCTTCGGCTGAGTGAAGAGATACAACACGAGCTGGCACTGCACGCTGAATGCAACTCTGACTTGTTCATTTGCCGCACTGCCCTGAGAACGACCCGCGGGGGAGAGGGTTCGCCTTCGCTCTGGCTGCGGAACCGGGTATTTTCTGGCTGGAATTGGAGGAAGAGGAGGACGCGCTACATGCATGGATTATCCCCCGCCGCAAGGAACCGGAGAGCGACCGTGGGAACTTTGATTCGATACCGGGGGCCGCGACTGGAGGACTCAGCACCTGTGGACTAACGGTATTTGGGCCACTGTACCGAGTTTGACTGGAGGACGCTGTTTATAAGTTTTGAAACCAACCATTGGAGGGACATCTAACCAGACGGTAAGGAATGATGAATGCTGCCTACTCAGTCTACAATCTACATTTTTGAGGACACTTAATTGGGCTGAAAAAAAGGGAACATGAGGATGCGCTATGTAATTTTCGTAACTAAGCTTTAAAGGGACACTTAACTAGACTGAAAATACATGACAAATGATAGCTGGTAATCCTAAGGATACTGTATGTAAGTTTTGAAGCCAAGCTTTAAAGGGACACTTAACCAGACTGAAAATACATGATAAATGCTGGCTGGTTTGTTAACATTTAAGCTAGACTGAAAGAACATGAGGGACACGGTCTGTTCAGCTCATAGTCTGATTATTGCTCCAACTAAATTGGTCTGTTTTTCACACAGCTTAGTCCAGAAATTGTTTGAAGGTGTTTATAATATTGTTCATGTTTAACATAAGAATTTCACTAGACCTGTTTCAATTAACCTGTGACTTAAGACAGGAGGTGTAGTTTTGAGCTGGAGTTTTGTGCAAACTGCGTTTGATGTGGTCACGCATCTTACAAATAGGGGAGGGGGGTCTGTGGTCTCAGAGGGTTAGGGGATTTATTTTACTTTTTTATGTTTTTGTCACACCTTGCTCAGAGCTAACAGTTCAACCTTTGCTACAGATTTGTCAGCAAAACTCCGGTAGGGTACTCGAGACACGTATGCGTTTCAATTTTGAAGATGGCTGAGCTTTCAATCCTTTCAGTTAACATCAGGGGGCTAAAAGCCGATCAGAGCTAAATTCCTGGACTATTTAAGAAGGAAAAACATAGATGTGGCGCTTATACAAGAGTCACACTTACGTAAAAGAGATGTAATTCGTCTACAAAATAAATACTTTAAGGTTGCTGCTTCATCTAGTGACAACACCAAAACCAAGGGCTCCATCGTGTTGCTGTCACAGAGATGCGCACTCACCATTGACAAAAGTAGTAAAGGACTCTTCAGGCAGGATATCATATATATGTACTATGATAAGGAGTAGGAAAATAGCCTTAGTTTCAGTATACGCACCGGCTACATATGATGAAAGCTTTTTTCCCGCGACTAACCAATGAATTGCTCTCTCTTAATGAATATTCATTAATTATAGGGGGAGACATGAATGTGGTACTAGATTTAAATCAGGGATAGATCAGGGGTCCGCCACACCAAAGCCCAAAAACACATATCAGACATGTTCAATGCAATTGTGGAATCCCACCATCTTACAGACATATGGAGGATGCACAATCCTACTAGCAAGGATTACACATTAGTCTCCACACGTCACCTCACCCACTCCCGCATTGATTATTTTTTTGTGCTCCAGTGAACTTAAGGCAATGTTCCACACGATAGCAATAGAACCAGCAATCTGTCTGACCACAATGCACTGATAACCACATTCCATTGTGATATGTTAGGAGAAAGATCTAGGAGGTGGCAATTTAATAATTCCCTTCTCCAAAACACAGATTTTTGATACGGAGTTCAGAGCCAAACTATATACTTATAAGAGATTTCACATCTTCCTTTGCAGCAAATTTGAAGAAAAAGAGAGAGGCAAGGATTGCGGGGTTGGAAGAACGTTGTAAATCGTTAGAGCAGTCTCTAAAGATGTGCTTTTCTAAATCTACACATACTCTTTTAGTCACAAATCGAGCAGAGCTAAATGATTTGCTAAAAAGGAGAGCTGAGTTCATAATGCACAGAGTGAGGCAAAATTACTATTTTAATGGCTGTAAACCAAGTAAATTGCTAGCTCTGAAATTAAAACAAAGCGAGTCCAGAGCTACTATCAACAGCATCCGCACAGACCGAGGTATCTCAACAAATCCTAAAGATATCACTGCCACCTTTCCAATCCTTTTTATTCAAAAGTTGTATGATTCCTCCTGCAAATCAGGATCCGACACAGTGCCAAAAGTTCCTGAAAGAGCTAAACCTGCCTCTTCTTGACCCAGAGGAGGCAGAAGAACTGGGTCAACCTATTACGTTAGAGGAACTCAAATCAGCGTTAAAAACAGCTAAGAAAGGGAAAACACCGGGGTTGGATGGAATTCCATCAGAACTTTTACTACAGTACTTTGACACACTAGGACCTATCATTTTACAAACTTTAACCTCGGCCATAGAGAGGGGCACCTTTCATCAACAAACCAACACTGCACTAATTTCGGTCATACACAAAAAAGGGCAAAGATCCTACGGAGTGCGCAAACTACAGGCCCATCAGCCTCATTGGGAACTGATATTAAGCTTTATTCCAAAGTCTTGGCACTACGCCTAGAACACTTTATTGAGAAGCTAGTCCACCCCTGACCAATCAGGGTTTATACCAAAGCGTCATGCTGCAGACAATATACGCAGATTACTCCATGTAATAGAAGAAGCCAAAAACCTTCCAACAACGGCAGCAGTTTTATCACTGGACGCGGAAAAGGCTTTTGACCGCCTAGAGTGGAACTACTTGTGACAAGTAATGGAGAGGCTTGGTTTGGGAGCCAAATTCATTGACATGGTACGTACTTTATATGCGAATCCCACGGCCATAGTCTCAACCAATGGCCTGCACTCACAGCCATTCCCCATCGCACGGGGCTCGAGACAGGGATGCCCGCTATCTCCCATGCTATTTGCGATCTCACTTGAACTAATAGCCCAGGCCATAAGGCAAAATAAAATATGTAATGTCCAGATTAAATCCAATAACAACTCAATATCGTTATTTGCAGATGATATTTTGCTGTACATATCTGACCTTGAGGATTCTGTTCCAAAAATTCTTAAGATCTTTAATGAATTTGGCTTAATCTCCAGCTATAAAATCAACTGGAATAAATCTAATCTTCTGTTGAACAACAGACAGGCGACATCAGATATTAGTGATACAATACCAACCCAAAGCAAAATTACATATTTGGGCATCATCATATCACGCATCGCTACAGCGATGTTGTCCAGGACAACTATGAAACTATACTAAGTAGTGTTCAAAGAGATCTGGCCAATTGGTCTGCGCTGCCAGCATCGCTACAGTCCAGGATTGCTGTTGTTAAAATGAACATAGCTCCTCGTGTGAACTTTCTTAAGTACAATGATCCCCTTACCCCCCACCAATACATTTCTGGAAGAAACTTGGTACCTTAATTCAGCAGTATATTTGGAATAATAAACAACCTTGGCTAAAATACCCTGCAACGTACTACACACACGGGAGGCCTGGCCCTCCCCAACCTTAAAGTGTATCACAGAGCCTTTCAGCTACGGGCCCTCAGAGTGTGGATGGACCCCTCATCTACAGTCCCATGGAGAGAAATAGAGCAAAACCTCACTGGAATTCTAAGACTGCAAGACCTTGCCTTTGCAGGTGTGTGTCCAAAAAAAGTGTATGCTAGCCTATGGCCCTATTATCACCAACACATTGACCAACTTTAAACAGGTGGAGGAGCAACTACGCTACACCAATAAGTGGCATTTGAACACCCCAATTTGGCACATACACTTAATGTCTGGTAACAAACCTTTTGTTTGTAACCAGTGGAGTGACCGAGGTATTTATACTCTAGACCAGCTATTCAATGATGAAGGTATGTTAAGTTTTGAAGACCTGAGAGCTAGCTTTGACATTTGAGGACATCCTTCTTCCTTTATCTTCGCTTAAAATCAGCCCTAAAATGTTATGGAGTACCATGGGGGAACAGTCTTGAGATGCACCCAATTATTAAATGGCTTGTTGATTCTCCGGTGAGAGGATTAGTGTCCAGGATTTATGCTAAACTGATGCAAGTATCTATAGGAGAACTCCCAATAGTAAAGAAATGGGAGCGAGAGCTGAGCCCGGAGGGGAACGTAATTAATTGGGAGACGGTTTGGGACAACATTTCCCATTGTTCCAAGAACCCAAATCACCATTAGATCCACTTCAACATATGTCATAGGACATATTGGACTCATCAGAAGAGGTACGTCTCTAAAGTCATTCCTACTCCCTATTGCACGTTCTGCCAACCTGAACAAACTGGAACTTTCCTGCACATGGTCTGGGATTGTGAACAGGTGCATGAGTTTTTGTATAAAACATCAATAATATCTGATGTGATAGGATGTTGACTTCTATGGAGCTAAATCAGGGCCAAATGTTTTGTTAATTTGAAAAAAATATATATAGTTGAAAAACTAAAGCTTGAAATTGAATATTTAAGTTTTGGTCTAAAACTTGAAAAGTAAAACCATGTATTCAAACTAAAAATAAGTGTACCAATTTTTTCTTTCAGTTTGAATAAAATTTAGATTAAATTAAATTTAAATTAAATTATTTTGAATAAATTATTATTTTTAATTTTTTCACTTTTATGTTTGTTTTCAGTTCCACATTTCATGTTTTCACATTCAAAAGTTTTTTTTTACGGCTTCAAATCTTTTTTTTTCAGTTTCAGATCTTTTTTAAGTTTCAGATCAGTTTTTTTCAGTTTCAGACTTTTGGCCCTGATTTTGCGTAGGGGGCGTAGCTTCAACTCAGAGGGGCGTGGAATTATGAGTGACAGCCTAACAAAGAAGGCAGAAAACTCTCCTCAGTCATGTTGCCTTCAGGAAATTGTGTTACTGCGAGAACTATGACTGAATGCTTTCTATCCACCATATACATGTTAATTTTACTAAACAAACTGATGCCAGTGACAAAGTTCCATTTTAAAAAACTGTTTTGGACAACACGTGGTACCTATTACACTATAAGAGCAATAAACTGTGCCAGATTTGTGCAGTTCAGCAGGAACAATGACTTCTCCCACTTCCACATACGACGTTGAATGTATGCACCACAGTATTCACTCGGCAGTCAGCATGGCATCCGCTCCGCCAAGGCAACCCTGGCGCCAGCGCACAAGTAAGACGTGAAAGATATTAGCATTTTTTAATAGATACTTTGGGACATTATCCCCGCGGTGGCATTTTTTTGTCATTAACACAAAGGGAAAATAGGTGGACAGCTGCTGGAAATGAAGCATCGCAGCCACTGATGAGTTATGGTCATTCTGACAAACAGAGGTTAACAAAGACACTACACGTTGACTTGAGCTGGACACTGAAATTAGTGTAAAAACACCAGCTAGTGTGAAACTGACATTAGTTAATGCTAACTTTAGTGCTATTGATACTTCATTTCCACCTTATACAGGTGCTGGTCATATAATTAGAATATCATGAAAAAGTTGATTTATTTCAGTAATTCCATTCAAAAAGTGAAACTTGTATAATGTATACATTCATTCCACACAGACTGATATATTTCAAGTGTTTATTTCTTTTAATTTTGATGATTATAACTGACAACTGATGAAAACCCCAAATTCCCTTTCAGAGAAAGAAGTTCAAGTGCACCGTGCCAGTAGAAAGGCAGAGAAAGGAGAAGAGAGGCAGAGAGAGGAAGAGCAAAGAAAAGAGATGCAGAGAGAACAGAGGAAGGGAGAGGAGAAGAGAGACAGAGGGAGGAAAAGTGAGCAGAAGAGAGGCAGAGGGAGGAAGAGAGAAAGGAGAAAAGATGTCAAGTTAACATGAGAGTGAGTATGTTCCACCTTCAGTTTCTGAGTCAGAAGATTCCCTTGTTCCCTCACAAGTGCACCAAGATGAAAAAAAGAGGCAGAGAGGAAGAGACGAGAAGAGAGAAAATGAGAGGGATATTGAGAGGAAGAGAGAAGTAAAGTCAGATAGAGGAAAAGAGAAAAGTGGCATACTGAGAGAAAGGGAGAGGGGTGCAGAAAGGAAGAGCAAAAGAAAGAAATGAGCAGAAGGGAAGAGAGAAAGGCGAAAAACTGTCAAATGTAAGCTCCTTATCAGACAATGAAGACTCTGAATCTTCTAGTCACTGTAATAAGGTTTCAGTCATGAAATTAAAAAAAAGAAAGATTATGGGGGCAGAATATACAGTAAAAAACAATACTGCTGCTTTTGCTTTTTTGCCATTCAGTAAAATGGCGCTCCACTTGGAGGCAAGACATAGTAATTTAGCAGAGGTCAAAAGAGCAGTAAGTTTTCCGAAAATATCTAAACAACGGAGAATTCAACTTAATCTCCTAAGAAATAGAGGCAACCGTATACATAACAACAAGGTGCTTAAAGATGGAAGCAGAGTGATGATCCCAAGTCAGCAGAACAGTGAGTCTATCAGCCCAAATGAATATATGCACTGCATTAATTGTGAAGCATTACTCAAAAGGAAAGATTTGTAGAGGCACATGCGAAGATATCATCTGGCCAAGAAAGTTTGTTCCTTAGCACCAGGAAAGCCTAGAATATAGTCACTTTGTGCTTTTATGCAGAAAGTCCCAGATGATGTCAATCTTTGGAAACTTGTAAATGACATGCATCAGGATGAAATAACAGACACAGTTTGAAGTGAAAAGTGGATACTAAGACTTGGAGAAAAGCTGTACAGTAAGCATGGACATGACGTAACAAAACACAAATACATCAGGCCAAAGATGAGAGAGACAGGAAGACTAATACATAATGCAAAGTGTATTGGCAAACTTAAGACAACTAACGATTTCTTTGTTCCAGGTAACTTTACTCGTGGTGGAAGCTGTGAAGAAAGTGGCTGACTTTGATGAGGAGAAAGGTCTGTATAAAACTCCATCACTGGCTTTAAAGCTAGGCCACAACATCAAAAAAACTGGCCAAATGTAGTCCAATGTGAAGCCATGATGTCACAAGATGAGAATGCCCTACACAATGTGCGTACATTCAAACGGGAATGCCCCTACTCTCCTTCCCTTCACTGAGGATGTTAAAAGAATGCACAAGTACATTGATGAACAAAGGAGTCAGTGCCAAACAAAACTACTCGAAGCACCAAATAAGAAAAGCTGGTCGGATTTGGCCAACCTCACACTCTGTGAGATTCTACTGTTTAATCACAGGAGAGAGGACAAGGTAGCAAAAATGCCTCTCAAAGCTTTCACCATGAGAAACACCTCTTCGATTCATCCAGATGTTGAAATTGGATTAACTGACCTGGAGAAGAAGCTCTGCAGGCACTTTAAGCGGATAGAGATCCAGGGAAAACGTCAAAGAAAGGTCCCTATCCTCACGCCACATCCATGGAGGCTCTTGTTGAGAATCGCATACAATGTGGAGTTCCCAATGAAAACCACTTCATGTTTGAAAGACCTGACGCATGAACACACCTTAGAGGATCAGATGCCATCTGTCAACTTGCACGCAAGTGTGGGGGCCAAGCACCCAGAGACCCTGTCATCCACTAAATTGAGGAAACATTTGGCCACCATATCAAAAAGTCCTAAACTTGCGGGATAATGAAATGGATGACCTTGCCGACGTTCTTGGCCACGATATTAGAGTACACAGACAATTCTACAGGCTCCCCGAGGGTACATTACAGCTCGCGAAGATCAGCAAAGTCCTTGTGGCCCTTGAGCGAGGACAAATGTCAGAGTTCAGAGGCAGGAACCTTGACGAAATCAGCATTGACCCCTATGGTACAATATTTATAATTTTAATTAAATGTCCTAGCATTTATTTGTTAACAAATTTGTTGTTTTGATGTGCATGAGTTTACAATTTTTGATGTCTTAATGTGAAGTTCAGTGTGTGTCTGTTTTTTTTAGAGGAAATGGCTGGGGACAGCAATCTATTTGAGAATGAGGAGGGTGAAATAACCCCGGACCAGTTGCTTTTAACAGGTATTAGGACACCTATCATCATTGTAGACTGTTTTGTGTAGGTGGTTTTTGTACATTCTTTTTTTGTGTTAAGTTCTGGTTAAACAAAATGTATTGTGTAAAGCAATGGTCACCAGCCCGTTGATCATGATCAACTAGTAGATTTTTTTTGTAGATTGAGACTTTAACTGTAGCTCCCGAAAATAACAGCCTAAGAAAAAATAAACATTAAAATTATGCCTGATTGACTTTTGATTTTGCAACTGCGTTTCTCTTGAACCAGCGCTGCATAGAGGTGTCCCTTTCAGCAGCACTGATTGTAGCATAAAAGTGTCCAATGAGATAAGAGAAAAGAAGAATAAGGCCAATAAGAACCAGCGCTGGGAGAAGTGTAAAAAACGGGTGATACCACAGTTAGCTAGCTAGCATGGCGGACGCTCCACTAAAGAAAGCGAAAAAGTACAATTTCCATCCAGAATGGGAAGAGGAATTTGTTTTTACCTTAGTAAAGGACAGGTGTGTATGTATGCTATGCCACCAAAAACAAGCACTGTGTAAAAGAGGAAATCTCGAGCAGCACCACAACACCAACCACCAGAAATCTAAAGACAGCTACCCACCGAAGGCTGCGATCCGTGCGAGGAAAGTCGAGTAGTTGAAATTGAAGTTGAAGGCTCAGCAGTACCTCTTCACAAAACCTGCTGCACAACATAAATCTGCTACTGAAGCATCATTTCGTGTAAGTCACCTTTTGGCCAAACACCAAAAGCCTTTTACAGATGGCGAAATATTTAAGGAGGCAATGGCTATTACGGCAGATCAGAGATGGGAAGTAACGAAGTACAAACAAAGTAGTAAATACTTTACTATTTATTTTTGTGCCTACATTTTACTTTTACTCCTTAATTTTATTATATATATCGGTGTTATGACTGTGGTCATAGAAGCACTTTGAGGAACTCCTAAATCCAACTAATACGCCCCCTCTATGGTAGAGGCAGAGCTGGAGGATGATGGGGGAATTGTCGTCAATTTCCTGGTGGAGGTTGCTGAGGTAGTTAAAGCGCCCATATTATGCTCATTTTCAGGGTCATAATTGTATTTTAAGGTTGTACCAGAATAGCTTTACATGGTTTAATTTTTCAAAAAATATTTTTTGTTGCACTGCATAGCTCTCTCTCACTGCTGCAGATCCTCTTTTCACCTGGTCTCTGTTTTAGCTACAGAGTGAGACCTCTTTTCTTCTTCTTCTTCTTCTGTACTATCTTTGATTGCACTCGCACATGCAGTAGCTCAGATGTAGATCATGTCAGCTAGCTAGCTCCATAGATAGTAAAGAAAGGCTGTTTCTACAACTTCAGTCAGTTACAAGGCAGGATTAGCTGGGAGACTAGAGTAGTAGCATGCTAGCGTTAGCGTTAGCTACGAGCTAACGGTTGCAGTTAGCCAGCTCGCTTTCGGTGCCGTGCCGATTTTTAACAGCTCACCCAGAGACTGAAGGCAGGACACATTCAGAAACCGTATCTCACTCAAAAACAGCATGGATGGATTTTTTTCAAAGTTGGTATGCGTGTGGAAGCACCAGAGACACAAAAGAACACCCCAAATCCCAGAAAAAGTGTTTTTTTTTCATAATATGGGCACTTTAAACAACTCCACAGTGGCAAAGCCCCAGGGATTGATGAGATCTGTCCAGAAATGCTTAAAGCTCTGGGTGTGGAGGGGTTGTCTTGGTTGACGCGCCTCTTCAACATTGCGTGGAAGTCTGGGGACGGTGCCTAAGGAGTGGCAGACTGGGGTGGTGGTTCCCCTTTTTTAAAAAGGGGGGACCAGAGGGTGTGTGCCAATTACAGGGCTATCACACTTCTCAGCCTCCCCGGTAAAGTCTACTCCAAGGTGCTGGAAAGGAGGGTTCGGTCAATAGTCAAACCTCAGGTTGAAGAGGAACAATGCGGATTCCGTCCTGGTCATGGAACAACGGACCAGATCTTTACTCGCAAGGATCCTGGAGGGAGCCTGGGAGTATGCCCAACTGGTCTACATGTGTTTTGTGGATCTGGAGAAGGCGTATGACCGGGTGCCCCGGGAGATACTGTGGGAGGTGCTGCGGGAGTATGGGCTGAGGGGGTTCCTTCTCAGGGCCATCCAATCTCTGTACGACCAAAGCGAGAGCTGTGTCCGGGTTCTCGACAGTAAGTCGGACTCGTTTCAGGTGAGAGTTGGCCTCCGCCAGGGCTACGCTGTCACCAATCCTGTTTGTAGTATTTATGGACAGGATATCGAGGCGTAGTTGGGGTGGAGAGGGGTTGCACTCGGTGGGCTGGGGATCTCATCGCTGCTTTTTGCAGATGATGTGGTTCTGATGGCATCATCGGCCTGTGACCTTCAGCACTCACTGGATCAGTTCGCAGCCGAGTGTGAAGCGGCTGGGATGAGGATCAGCACCTCTAAATCGGAGGCCATGGTTCTCAGCAGGAAACCGATGGAGTTCCTTCTCCAGGTAGGGAATGAGTCCTTACCCCCAAGTGAAGGAGTTCAAGTACCTTGGGATCTTGTTCGCGAGTGAGGGGACAATGGAGCGGGAGATTGGTCGGAGAATCGGCGCAGCGGGTGCGGTATTACATTCAATTTATCGCACCGTTGTGACGAAAAGAGAGCTGAGCCAGAAGGCAAAGCTCTCAATCTACCGGTCAGTTTTTGTTCCTACCCTCACCTATGGTCATGAAGGCTGGGTCATGACCGAAAGAACAAGATCCAGGGTACAAGCGGCCGAAATGGGTTTCCTCAGGAGGGTAGCTGGCGTCTCCCTTAGAGATAGGGTGAGAAGCTCAGTTATCCGTGAGGAGCTTGGAGTAGAGCCGCTGCTCCTTTGTGTCGAAAGGAGCCAGTTGAGGTGGTTCGCGCATCTGGTAAGGATGCCCCCTGGGCGCCTCCCTAGGGAGATGTTCCAGGCACGTCCAGCTGGGAGGAGGCCTCGGGGAAGACCCAGGACTAGGTGGAGGAATTATATCTCCAACCTGGCCTGGGAACGCCTAGGGGATCCCCCAGTCGGAGCTGGTTAATGTGGCTCGGGGAAAGAGAAGTTTGGGGTCCCCTGCTGGAGCTGCTACCCCCGCAACCCGATACCGGATAAGCGGATGAAGATGCATGGATGGATGGCCATGAGACTGGGCTGAACCGAAACACCACGAACTGCTGGCTTTCAAGAATTTACAATCGAATTTGAAAAAAAACACATAGAGGTAAATGCATCTTTTTGTTGTTTGTTTCAGTAACTTTATTAAGTTTACGTTAATGGTCAGTAACGTTTGTTCTCCTGCTAGCAATGGCGATGCCTTGGTTCGCTAGCATTTAGTTAAGTAACCCAAGTAACATTAAGGTTAGCGAGCATTCAGTTTATTTGAAAATAATCTAATACTAGCTGATACAATATCTGTATGTATAGCTTTATATTAAAAAACGAATTCAGTAACTTGATTTAGTGTAACAGTGCTGTAGTAACATTAACGTTACTCAAGGCCGTTCTTGTTTTCGAGACCACTTAAGTTAACAATAACATTACTTGGTTTGTCTCAAATCTACTTTATTTTTTGGTTAATGTTAACGTTAATGTCTCAAACCTCTCAGACGTAAGTTAGAGGACTCATGTTTGAATTCTCACAGAATCACAATTGAAGTAATATCTTGCTACTCAGTCAGAATCTTATTAACCTGGCGTCCCAGTCTCTGTTCCAATAATCATATATGTGATGTTTTAGGCCTATTGGCAGACATCCATTGAAAATGTAGGCAATGGCATATAAAGAGCCAAATTTCCAAGCCTGTACTTTTTACTTTTACTTGAGTTAAGAAGTTAAATCAGTACTTCTACTTTTACCAGAGTATTTTTTAACACAAGTATCTGTACTTCTACTTGAGTACAGGAAGTGAGTACTTTTGCCATCTCTGCCGCAGACACAGTTTTCAATGACTTTAAAAACAAGGACGAAATCAAAACAGCACTCCGCAATGTCCCACTTGGTCACGCAACAGTGACAAGACGGGTCGAATCACTGTCGGAGGACGTGGATCGACAACTGGTAAAGGACATGTCACTTTGTAAATATTTTTCACTGCAATTGATGAATCCCTGGAAATAATGGACACAGCTCAGCTCGTTGTATTTGTCAGAATGGCTTTCCCGGATTCTACAACAAAGGAGGATTTTCTCATATTTACATTGAGTTCAAAAAATGATGTCTGTGAAAATGATATCCTGGACACAGGGACCCACCTGGACACAGGACAGCCCTTTTCCTGGAGGGAGAGGCTCACCAGTCAGTGCTGCCACAGACACGACGCCAGATGCCTGCAGCAGCACAGCCTGCTCCTCCTGTTTCTGGCGCCGAGAGAACCTGGAAGACAATCATATTCTGCTTTTTAGACTCTTGAGCTTTCATCAAAAGATAAATGACAGTACAGATTACAACACATCAACACAGCTTTATGTTAAACTCTTACCACTGGGACAGGGTCCTCTGGTTCAGCTCAAAGAGCTGGATGTCTGTCTGAGGCATCAACCTCAGGCTGGCCAGCACTGCTGCTCTGATGGCCACGTAGTCTGAGAGGACCAGGGCACACCTAGACCTCTTGACCTCCACAGACCGTGTGTCTGATGGGTGGAGCCAGCAGAGCTGGCTGCAAATGGCCTCCACCAGGCGACTGGCGCTGGGCCAGTTTGCAGGGCCCGAGTTCGGTCCGAGAAGACAGCTGAAAGAGTCAGTGAGAGCACAGAGTGGGTTATTATACAGCATGTTTTTTATTAGAGAAATGATATAATAATATTTGCAAAGAGTCTCACCGTTGGAGACTCTCCTTTCCAGGGCAGGAGGTGTTTTTCCCCTTCGTTGCCTTGAACCGCCCCTTAGGCTGCCTCTCCCGGTATCTGGGGGGGTAGACGACTCTCCTCTTGTCGTGCTCCGGCAGGCGATGCCAGAGCACAATGAGCCTGTCTACCCTCTTGTCAGAGAGCCCCAGATGGCTCCATGCTTCCAGCAGGGCCTGGTCCAGCCTCAGGACATGCTGGTATCCTGGCTGACCATCAGGCCCCTCCATCTCCTCCTGACAAGAAACACAAGAAAGGGAAATCGCTGTAAGTAAAAAGAGCGCTGGGAAACATTTAGTACTTTAGTTTTTCTGAAATAAAATGATTTTATAATTCTGTTATGATCATTGTTATTATTATTATTATTAATACCGTCATCATCTGATAGAGCATCCAGCAACGGGATGTCCAGGGTGTTGCGCCCGGCTGGTCCGCCGAAGGTGTCGAGAAGCTCCTGGATGAGGAGTGTTGACTCCTCGGCTCCACATGTCCGTCGCCAACAGTGGAGCCTCCACTCCTCCCTGGAGATCCTCTTGATGACCTCAGCGTCAGTCAGGCCAACCATCCCGTGCTGCCCCCCTCCAGCTGTGACCGCTTAGCCTCAGTGAGACGGCGGGCATCTCCCAAGTCCACCTCGAAGATGCAGTGAGACAGCTGCCTCATACAGCTCGTGGGTCTCTGTGGTGACACCTGATGCAAGCGGCGCATCAGGTGCCAGATGTCTAGTCTCACCACGAGCTGTCCCCACTCCTGTGACAGAAGAAACATAATGTGGTTTCATTTTTATAAACACACACACACATATATATATATATATACAGTCAGGTCCATAAATATTGGGACATTGACACAATTCTAATCTTTTTGGCTCTATACACCACCACAATGGAGTTGAAATGAAACGAACAAGATGTGCTTTAACTGCAGACTTTCAGCTTTAATTTGAGGGTATTTACATCCAAATCAGGTGAACGGTGTAGGAATTACAACAGTTTGTATATGTGCCTCCCACTTTCTAAGGGACCAAAAAGTAATGGGACAATTGGCTGCTCAGCTGTTCCATGGCCAGGTGTGTGTTATTCCCTCATTATCCCATTTACAAGGAGCAGATAAAGGTCCAGAGATCATTTCAAGTGTGCTATTTGCATTTGGAATCTTTTGCTGTCAACTCTCAATATGAGATCCAAAGAGCTGTCACTATCAGTGAAGCAAGCCATCATTAGGCTGAAAAAATCTAAACAAACCCATCAGAGAGATAGCAAAAACATTAGGTGTGGCCAAATCAACTGTTTGGAACATTCTTAAAAAGAAAGAACGCACCGGTGAGCTCAGCAACACCAAAAGACCCGGAAGACCACGGAAAACAACTGTGGTGGATGACCGAAGAATACTTTCCCTGGTGAAGAAAAACACCCTTCACAACAGTTGGCCAGATCAAGAACACTCTCCAGGAGGTAGGTGTATGTGTGTCAAAGTCAACAATCAAGAGAAGACTTCACCAGAGTGAATACAGAGGGTTCACTACAAGATGTAAACCATTGGTGAGCCTCAAAAAACAGGAAGGCCAGATTAGAGTTTGCCAAACAACATCTGAAAAAGCCTTCACATTTCTGGAACAACATCCTATGGACAGATGAGACAAAGATCAACTTGTACCAGAGTGATGGGAAGAGAAGAGTATGGAGAAGGAAAGGAACCGCTCATGATCCAAAGCATACCACCTCATCAGTGAAGTATGGTGGTGGTAGTGTCATGGCGTGGGCATGTATGGCTGCCAATGGAACTGGTTCTCTTGTATTTATTGATGATGTGACTGCTGACAAAAGCAGCAGGATGAATTCTGAAGTGTTTCGGGGCAATATTATCTGCTCATATTCAGCCAAATGCTTCAGAACTCATTGGACGGCGCTTCACAGTGCAGATGGACAATGACCCGAAGCATACTGCGAAAGCAACCAGAGAGTTTTTTAAGGGAAAGAAGTGGAATGTTATGCAATGGCCAAGTCAATCACCTGACCTGAATCCGATTGAGCATGCATTTCACTTGCTGAAGACAAAACTGAAGGGAAAATGCCCCAAGAACAAGCAGGAACTGAAGACAGCTGCAGTAGAGGCCTGGCAGAGCATCACCAGGGATGAAACCCAGCGTCTGGTGATGTCTATGCGTTCCAGACTTCAGGCTGTAATTGAATGCAAAGGATTTGCAACCAAGTATTAAAAAGTGAAAGTTTGATTTATGATTGTTAATCTGTCCCATTACTTTTGGTCCCTTAAAAAGTGGGAGGCACATATACAAACTGTTTTAATTCCTACACCGTTCACCTGATTTGGATGTAAATACCCTCAAATTAAAGTTGAAAGTCTGCAGTTAAAGCACATCTTGTTCGTTTCATTTCAACTCCATTGTGGTGGTGTATAGAGCCAAAAAGATTAGAATTGTGTTGATGTCCCAATATTTATGGACCTGACTGTATATATATATATATATATATATATATATATATATATATATATATATATAGCTTCGACACGCTCGTCTCGCCTGCAGCAATTCAATTCAATTTCAATTCAATTTTATTTATAGTGTCAAATCATAACAGGAATTATCTCAGGACACTTTACAGATAGAGTCGGTCTAGACCACACTCTATAATTTACAAGGACCCAACAATTCCAGTGATTCCCCCAAGAGCATGCATGAATGCGTAAGTGCGACAGTGGCAAGGAAAAACTTCAGCAGTCACGATCCACGTAGATCAGATGCGGGGGTTGTACCTCGGTGAGTCGGTACCGCCTCATCAACCTGGCTGCCATGGGGGGACAGGCCCTCGGTGCCCTCGGAGCAGGTGAGGACACTGATGAGGACCGTGCTCGTTACCCACGTTGGTAACCCAGGCGGCCGTGTCTGTAGCGGTACCTGCAAGCTTTTTTGTCACCTTAAGGAGAGAGATTCTTCATGTTATTCCAAGTCCATGAACACACAGCGGTGTTGTAAAGCATATCTATTAAAATATTAAACTGTCACAAACTTCACTTGCCTTCTTAGTGGAATCCATCTTCAGGATGGATCCGAAGGTGGGACGTGATCCTGGCCTTGTACTCCTCCAGCCGCATCAGGATGTCATGGCTGTACACGGTTAACAGCCAGACGGCAGAGGGGAGAGGGGGGCATCTGGGGGTGGTGGTGGGAACTGCCCCCTCACTGAGCACAAGGCCAGGAACTGCTCGCATACGGCGAGGTACGCGATAGCTCTCTGCATCCAGGCATCTGAGCGCGCCTCCCGCAGGGTGTTGCACAACCGAGAAGCACTGTTGCCCAGAGTGCGAGACCTCAGCTGTGCGACCACCCTAAGGTCACAGGACAGCCTGCAGAAACAAAACAAACATTATATATAACAAAACATATATACATCATACAATATGTTAAACACAAACTGATATTTCTTACTTGTATGTAAGTACAGCTGGGAATTGGAAGCTGTAGGTAGGGATGGCTGACGCGAAACTGATGTTCCGAAGCTTTGTCGAGATCCCGAGCGCAGATGTTTCGAAACAGTGATCCGAGCGGGATTCAAAACACCCATGTCACGTGACTATGGCTAAATGAAGCTTCGAAGTGTTTCGACAGGTGGCATGGTCCGCCGAATCAGCGTTTGATTGACAGGGTCAGGAACAGACCACACAATTTGTAATGTGTAAGATTTAACGCAACAACCAATGAAAAAAAAGCATAGAGCAGCGAACAGCCACTTCCCTAAACTTTGTCGCATTCAGAGACCCAAATGGGGGCTCTGAGTCTGTCAGAAGGTCTGAGATCTACCGTATCAGCAGAGCAATCACGTATGGCACAGCAGACTATGGTGCAGGTAGATTATTTTCTGAAATATAGTGACTATTATAACTTTATTTTTTCTCAAAATATCACGAATCCTCCAAATCTCAGAGAACACAGATGAGATATATTTTGAATGTGCACAAAGTTTTGAACATGAGCAGAAATCTTGCTCAAACTTAACAATATTACAGTCCAGGGGTTTATTAATACATTAAAATGAATTAATGTATCATTGAGGTGAATGACACATTTAAGGAGGTTACTTCCTCAACAAAAGATGCAAAAGAGGGAGGAGTAAATGCTAGGCTACATGTGTGACTCAGATATAATTAGAAAAGTCGATCTACCAGAGAATACATAGATGAAAGCAATACAGAATGCCTGACAGCCTTATTGAAATATATTCCATTATGTTTTTATATTTGGATTATAATCTATGTTTCCCTTTACATAAAGATATTTCCAGCATATTGATTCAGAAAAAGGTAGAAATAGGTGCATACAAATTCACCAGAATGCAGGAAATGAAGTGTTTAATGCTCAAAATTATTTGGGGGAGGACCCCCAAACCCCCCACATTATTAGTTACCATGCGGGAATGGAATAAATACTTTGTATATGGTTGAATTGTCAGTGCCATGTGTCAAATCTTTTCTTCTGCAAGTCTGAGCAATTATTAATAACAAAAACACTAATAAGAATAATAAACACCCCCCATATCCACGATCCATCCAACCCGCCCCTCTTTAACCCCCTGACGGGGGTAGAATGTCACTCTTGCCTGTCTTCAAAACTTGAGAGCCCTGAGAAAGGTTTCCAAATAATAAACCAGTAGGCTACTTTTAATAGCTGTGCACTATTTGAAGCTGTATTTGTCTGAAAGTATGTTTTATTTTCTCTTTTAAAAGGCAGACAGAGGGAATTGGATGAGGCTCTTCTAAACATGGTGGTGAAGGATCTGCAGCCCTTCACCATTGTGGAGGATGAGGGTTTCAGGGCCTTTGTGAACAAGCTTGATCCAAGCTATGTCCTCCCATCCCGGAAGGTGCTTAAAACAATGGTCAGCGAAAGGTACAACAAAACCAAGGAGAAGACAATGGAGGACCTACAAAAGGCCGAATTTGTTAGCCTTACGGCTGACATGTGGTCCTCCATTAATATGGACGGATATCTTGGTGTAACTTGCCATTACATAACAGCAGAGGCAAAAATGGCAACTGGTGTACTGGGTGTAAGGAGGTTTTACCAAACCCACACAGCCCAGCATCTCATGGAGGCTAAAGCCTTGCTAATGGCTGAGTGGGGAATAACCTCCAAAGTTCAGTGCATGGTGACTGACAATGCATCCAACATGATCCTAAGCGCCCAGCTACTCCACCTTCACCATGTCCCATGTTTTGCTCTTAATTTAAATTTGATTGTGAAAAAGGCCCTAGATCAAACCCCCAGTCATCAATGAAATACGCCACAAAGCCAGAAAGATAGTGGGGTTGTTCAGATCCAGCTGCAAAGCAAAGGACAAGCTTGTGGAGATGCAGGGCTTGATGGCCAGACCAACTCTGAAACTGATACAGGAGGTTGAGACGAGATGGAACAGCACATTCGACATGCTACAACGCTTGTATGAGCAATGTCAGCCAGTGGGTGCTGCACTTTCCAATTTAAACAGTGATACTGCTCCCCTGACAAGTCTTGAGTATGACATTATTCAACAATCATTGTCACTACTGCAACCATTCAAACTAGCAACAACAGAGATGTCAAAGGAACAGAGAGTGTCTGCTTCAAAGCTTATACCACTGTACAGGATGTTGCAGCACAAGCTTGCACAGAAAAAAAGGACATGCAACGCAGGAATCAACTGTACAATTAGGTAGGCCACAATGACCATACTACCCATGTAATTGGCCATAACTGTCATAATGTTGTCATTATTATAATTAATATGGTTTTCTCCTGTTTTGGCTCATAGGCTCACATCTGCAAGACGGTCTGCACTCCAGATGTAGAGGGTATGAGACTTTTAGAGCCTTGACAATGGCTACACTGCTGGACCCAAGGTTAAAAAAATGTGGCATTTGGAAATCCTGCCAAAGCCCAGGATGCTGAAAAGCACATCACACTGGAGTGTGCTTTCGCTGATGCGTTCAAACACAACTCCTGGTGAGCAGTTTCAGTCTGTTATGTTATGTAATCTGATTCATGTAATTTATACTTCATATATGCCGTCAGTTTAGGATTTGTTACTAATTGCTATTTTCATTTTCATTCAGAGCCACAAATGTCAACATCAGGCCCATCATCATCATCATCAACATCAACACCAGTAGAAACACAGGACAGTTTATGGGAACTTTTTGATTATCGTATCCGTGAAACCCAGATGATACACAATGCTACAGCTGATGCCACAGTGGAAGTGAAAAAAATACATCAACGATGCGTTTTGCCCAGAACTCATGATCCCCTAACTTACTGGAAAGAGAGAGCAGTAATCTTTCCTCATTTGTATGTCCTTGCTAAAAAAATATCTTTGCACGCCAGCAACAAGTGTCCCTTGTGAAAGGATTTTTTTCAAAGGCTGGAGAAATTATCTGTAAAAAAAAGAAGTAGGCTAAGTCCTTCCACAGCAGAGAAATTAATATTTTTGAATAAAAATCTATAAAAAAAGTGAGACATTGTGGCTTGATTTCTTTTACTAATATTCATTTTTCATGACCAAAATAACATTATGCACAGTGAGGAGCCTACAGGTTACAAGCTTCACAAAAATACAATAATAAGGTTGTCAAGGTTGTTTCAGATCAACACCTGCAAGTGACCACTAGGTGTCATCGTCGAGACGGGTATCGGATTGTTTTCGAAGCCTCGACCCAATATGGCACATTTGCTTCAACTGTTTAATTGTTTCACGAAGCCTCGATCTGCCCACCACTAGCTGTAGGTGGGGGGACAGCTGCCTAATGATGCCCTCTGACCACCCTCCAACCTTCTTCTTACACCGACAGCACTCTAGGTACTCAGTGGCCATGAGATACAAGCCGTCGATGTCCAGGACCCTCCGGATAGTCCTGTGCAGCCCAGCCTTTGTCATGGTAACGGTGCACGAAGGCTGGGGGGCATGTCAGCTGCAGCTGCCAGATCCTGTGTGGCATCCACAGGAACAGCCGACACGCAAAGAAGGGGTCGGGGGACGCATGAGGCTGGGTGTAGATCGGCCGGGTCAGGGAGGGTACCACCATACGTTCAGCTCCTTGATGAGCCTTGCTGTTCCTGGTAAACAGCACCCGGCCGTCAGGACGCAGGCAGCAGCTGGAGAGATAACACAAACACACAGGACACTTTAATATCTAAAGGAAAACACTGTATGTGTGAGGGCAGCAGAGAGGCCTGATATGTATGTTTTGACAGACATGTATATGTAATATGTTTTTACCTCAGCACTGCCAGTAGGAGGCGGAGGAGGGAGGAAAGCTGGCTCTGTCAACTCCTGCACTCCAGGTGACGGGGCACTGGCAGCTCCAGGATGTGGCGGTGGGGGACTGGCAGCTCCAGGGACGTGGCACGGGACTGGCAGCTCTACGACGTGGCGCAGGAGCTGGTGTCTCTGCCGTCCTCTCCATGGCTGCTGGAGGTTGCAGGGGCTCGTCCCTGGTCCGGTGTGGCCTCCAGCAGCTCCTCATCTGTTGGCTCATCCATGGCAGACACCAGCCCCCTTCTGTGCTGCTGCAGAGGGGGAGGAGGTGGATGCTGCAGGAGCAAGAGAGGGGCCTGTACGTCTGAGGCTTTAAGAGAAATAAAATGTTTCAGTAACACGAAAGAATGAGATTGTTGTGTCAATCTTAAGATGTATAGACAGTACATTGCATATACTACATATTCATTGCAAAAACAAATTCAGGCCCACATTTAGCCAAGCTGCACACAAAAATGACTACTACTACTACTACTAAAGGTGAGAAAGCGGGGATGAGACAAACTGATGATAACAGATTACAAAGGTTGAGTGAGTGATGCAGACAGCAGACAGATTGCACAGGTCTCTAAAGGATGAAGAAGAAAAATGTTACTCTACACATACTATGATTAGGGATGTTATGATTGATTGGCCAGCATGTCGTTTAGTGATTTCAATGACGTGATTTGTTCAGCATGTTAGTTAGTGATTTTGAGCTTCTATGTATGTCCTATTTACCCACCGAACTGTCGTTATTCAACTATGACAAGGTAAAATCGGTTTTGCATTCTATCACCCCTTTAACACAAACCTACCTGTCGTTTCATCTCCTCCTCTGATTATGGAAACAGTTATAAGCAAAATAAACAACAACGGTTAACAATGAATTCAAGCTTCATTGTCATAAACAATTTGCCAAATTGTAAAATATTACTTGACTGTTTATTTACACTTCTCCAAGTCAACTGCTGCCTTGACCAGCTCTTCATCGGAGGGCTCCTCGGTGGAAGTGGAGGGAAGAGCTGGTCTGAAGGGCCGGAAGGAAGAGGCTGTGATCACACAGAGAACAGAACTTTAGAAAGTGATCACAGGGAATACAATAGTATAAACATTTAACTTTGTATTTTGGACTTGCCTGGAAATGCAGGCTTAGGCACAATTTTGCCTGCATTTCCACCACAGACAGAGAACGCTGCCCAGAGACAAAGGCCGCAAGCGCAGAACCAAGAGGTCTATAAAAAAAACACACGACAATATTTATAATGAGACAACAATACAAACACATCCAGGTACATCAAACAGACAGCTTTTCAGTGAAACACTTACTGTGAGGCACTCCTGGCTCTCTGGCTTGCGGCCGAGACAGAGGCTTGGCTGCTGCTGCTGCTGCTGCTGCTGGTGATGGTGCTGGTGCTCCTGGATGTAGCAGCCGTTGTGGTGGATGCAGCAGCAGCCCTGGCTCTCTGTCTGTCCCTGTTCCGGACATATTGGACGGCGTTCTCCATCTGCGTGCCAGGAGCTGGCGCCTTCCTCCGGAGTTAGTTGATAAATCTGTACAAATCAGACAATTTGTCACATAAATTCTTCACACCGGTGCTCAGTACAGCAGCTACATTTATAATGGAATTAATAATGTTTTAACAACTTACCGGATCTTTTTGGAGTCCTCAGACTCGTACAGGCTCTGCAGGGTCTCAAATTTAAAGTCCCCGAAGCCAACAAGTGCTTGTCCCTCCTGCCCGGGCTGGAGGGACTTCACCCGCGCCTCCTCGAACACCCAGTGGAACCTGACTGCCCCCCGCAAAGTCAGGGTACACTGAGGAGTAGCGGATGAAGGCGTCCTGTAAATTCACCAAGGGAGGTTAAAATTGTCATCAGATCATCCCTCTTTTAATTGCTTTGTATGAGTCAGACTGAAGTACTCCACCTTGTTGGCCATCAGCGGGGACTGAGACCCTGTCCTCTCTCGCTCCTTCTGGTGGGAGGCCACCAGGTTGACGCTGTAGCCCACGTCATTCTCCAGCAGCCAGTGGAAGGTCTTGCCCTGGTATTTACCAAACTGGACCTTCCACCGGCTCAGGATGAGTGTGGCGTTTGCGGTGTCGCCACCCTCGGAGTTGACGTGGGCCCAGGCCTCCGCATCCACCTCCTCTGGCTTCTTGGCCCTGTAGGGGGCCTGGCTGCCAGGCGGCCGGGCCCGGGTGGAAGGGGAAGCAGAAGGGTCCCATTAGGGGCGCTGTTGGGTCCCAGCTAGCTAACATCGCTAACTGTACTTAATACTGTACTGTCTGTACCATGAACAACACTGTACGTGACTAACAGCACTCAGATATTCCCCAAAGTGCCGTAAAAAGAGTAATGTCAGACAGAAATATTAGTTTCTACAGTGTTCTGCACTAATATTTAATACAAATATTAAGAACTGTTTACTTACTCAAGTGTCAGGTCCTAAATCTGAATGACGGCTCGCTTAGAAACACTTCAATTCAAATTCAATTTAATTTTAATTCAATTCAAATTTATTTATAGTGTCAAATCATAACAGGAATTATCTCAGGACACTTTACAGATAGAGTAGGTCTAGACCACACTCTATAATTTACAAGGACCCAACAATTCCAGTGATTCCCCAAGAGCATGCATGAATGCGTAAGTGCGACAGTGGCGAGGAAAAAACTCCCTTTTAGGAAGAAACCTTGGACAGACCCAGGCTCTTGGTAGGCGGTGTCTGACGGTCCCGGTTGGGGGGGGTATGATGAACAATGGCAATAATAGTCACAATAAAGATATTGTAATACTTATAATAGTTCATAGTGTCGTAGAGCACAGCAGGGCGTAACAGGGCGTGGAAGGGCGTTGGCCGGACATAGCAAGTTGAAGCCGGGCATTGCAGTGCGTAGCAGGGTGTAATAGGGCACAGCAGGGCATAGGGCAGGACCACGGCGACAGCTGCCACCATGATGTAGGTGCCATCATGATCCAAGATGATAATGCTGGGCGGAAAAAAGAACATAAGGACTCCGGGGAATAAGCTCCCCGGAGCTATGTTAGTAACAAGCATTTCTGTGACACGAATACACACAGATGGAAAGAGAGAGAGAGAGAAGCTCAGTGTGTCCAAGGAGGTACCCGGTAGTCTAGAATTATAACCGCATAACTAAGCTGCAGAGAAGGGGAGATAGGGAGGCTGTGTTCCGTGATTGTGGCTATACACCTTCCCCCACCGGTCCAGGCTAACGTTGCGACTCATTACTCCCTAAGTATATGTAAGCTTTCTATGGGGAGAAGCAGAGATAGGGTGGGGGTGGCCATGACTGTGGCTACACACCCACCCCCCGCCGGTCTCGGCGAACGCTGCAACTCCTCATACCCTAAATATAGTAAGCTTTCTATGAAGAGAAGCCGAGATAGGGAGCCGGTGCATCATGACTGTGGCTACACACCTTCCCCGCCGGTCTTGGCGAACGCTGCAACTCCTCACTCCCTAACTATAAGCTTTATCGAAGAGGAGAGTTTTAAGTTTACTCTTAAAGGTGGTGTCTGCCTCCCGAACCCAGACTGGGAGCTGGTTCCACAGGAGAGGAGCCTGATAGCTAAATGCTCTGGCTCCCATTCTACTTTTAGAGACTCTAGGAACCACAAGTAACTCGGCATTCTGGGAACGCAGTGCTCTAGTGGGACAATAAGGTACTATGAGCTCTTCTAGATATGATGGTGCTTGACCATTTAGAGCTTTGTAGGTCAGGAGAAGGATTTTAAATTCAATCCTGGATTTTACAGGAAGCCAATGCAGAGAAGCCAATACAGGAGAAATATGATCTCTTCTCTTAGTTCTTGTCAGAACACACGCTGCAGCATTCTGGATCAGCTGGAGAGTCCTAAGAGTTTTATTTGAGCATCCTGATAATAGGGAATTACAATAGTCCAGCCTGGAAGTAAGAAATGCATGGACTAGTTTTTCAGCATTGTTTTGAGACAGGATCTTCCTAATTTTGGCAATGTTACGAAGGTGAAAAAAGGCTGTTCTAAAGGTTTGTTTTAAGTGGGTGTTAAAGGATATATCCTGATCAAAAAATAACTCCTAGATTTCTGACAGTAGAGCTGGAGGCCATGGTAATGCCATCTAGAGTAATTATATCTTGGGATAATGATGTTCGGAGGTGTTTAGGGCCCAGCACAATAACTTCAGTTTTGTTTGAGTTTAACATCAGGAAATTGTAGGTCATCCATGATTTGATATCTTTAATGCATACTTGAAGTTTAGCTAACTGACTGGTTTCGTCTGGCTTGATTGATAAGTATAATTGGGTGTCATCCGCATAACAGTGAAAGTTAATTGAGTGTTTCCTAATAATATTGCCTAGAGGAAGCATATACAAGGAGAAAATAATTGGTCCAAGCACTGAGCCTTGAGGAACGCCATGGCTAACTTTAGCGTATTTGGAGGATTTATTGTTGATATTGACAAATTGAGATCGATCAGAGAAATAGGACTTAAACCAGCTTAGTGCGATTCCTTTAATGCCAACTAAATGTTTCAGTCTCTGTAAAAGGATGGTATGGTCAATAGTATCGAATGCAGCACTAAGATCTAATAAGACAAGTATGGAGACAAGTCCTTTGTCAGCAGCAGTTAGAAGGTTGTTAGTAATTTTCACCAGTGCCGTCTCTGTGCTATGATGCTTTCTAAATCCTGACTGAAAGTCCTCAAATAGACTATTCCTATGTAAAAAGTCACATAACTGATTAGCGACTTCTTTCTCAAGGATCTTGGAGAGAAAGGGAAGGTTAGATATAGGTCTATAGTTGGCTAAGACCTCAGGATCGAGGGTGGGTTTTTTTCAGAAGAGGTTTTATCACAGCTACTTTAAATGACTGCGGTATATAACCTGTTAATAAAGACATATTGATCATATCTAGTAATGAATTGTTAACCACAGATAACGCTTCTTTAAGTAGCCTCATTGGGATGGGGACAGGTAGATGGCTTTGCTGAAGAGACCTTTAGCATTAATTGTTGAAGGTCTATAGGAAAAAAAGCAGTCTAAGTATATGTCAAGTCCTGTCGTTCTTTTTATCACTCCTGCATTCAAAGGTGAACCGTTAGACGTTAGGGCAAAAGGTGATGAATTCCATCCCTAATTGTTATAATTTTATCATTAAAGAAACTCATGAAGTCGTCACTACTCAGTGCTAGGGGGAATAGATGGCTCAGTAGAGCTGTGGCTGTCAGTCAGCCTGGCAACAGTGCTGAAAAGAAACCTTGGGTTGTTCTGATTTTCTTCTATCAATGATGAGTAATAGTCTGATCTGGCATTTCTGAGGGCCTTCCTATATGTTTTCAAACTATCTTGCCAATCTAAACGAGATTCTTCCAATTTAGAGGAACGCCATTTACTTTCAAGTTTTCGTGAGATTTGTTTTTAATTTGCCAGTTTGGGAGTTATACCAAGGTGCTAGTTTCCTTTGCTTCATCATCTTCTTTTTGAGGGGAGCAACAGAGTCTAAAGTCGTCCCGTAGGCAGGCCGTAGCACCGTCTACAAAATTATCAATTTGGGAGGGACTAAAGTTAACATAAAGGTCCTCTGTTATATTAAAGCACAACATTGAGTTAAATGCTGTTGGAATATTTTCCTTAAATTTATTTATAGCACTGTCAGATAGGCATCTAGTGTAGAAGGTTTTATTTAATTTCGTATAGTCGGGTAGTAAGAAATCGAAAGTTATTAAAAAATGGTCTGATAATAAGGAATTCAGTGGAAATACTATTAAATCTTCAATTTTGATGCCATATGCCAGCACAAGGTCGAGTGTGTGGTTAAAACAGTGCGTGGCCTTATGCACACTCTGACTGAAACCAATTGAATCTAGTAGTGAGTTGAAGGCAGTACTAAGGCTATTGCTGTCAGCGTCCCACATGAATATTAAAATCACCTACAATAATTATTTTATCTGATTTTAGGACTACATAAGACAAAAAACTCTGAGAATTCAGATAAAAATTCAGAATACGGGCCTGGCGTCTGCAAACAACAACAAATATAATTGGCTGTAATGTTTTCCATATCGGATGTTGAAGATTAAGAACAAGACTTTCAAACGAGTTATAATTAAATTTAGGTTTAGGATTAATTAACAGGTTTGAGTCAAATATGGCTGCAACTTCCCTCCTCGGCCTGAGCCTCGAGGAATTTGAGTATTAATATGACTGGGAGGAGTGGCTTCATTTAGACTAACATATTCTTCATGGCCCAGCCATGTTTCAGTAAGACAGAATAGATCAATTTGATTATCTGATATCAAATCGCTTTACCAATATTGCTTTAGAAGACAGAGATCTAATATTTAATAGTCCACATTTGATTCTCCTATTCTGTTCTATCGTTGCAGTGGTTGTTTTAATTCCAATTAGGTTGTTAAGTATAGCACCTCGTTGGTTTACGCTTTGATTTTACCGATTTCAGTCGGGGACAGACACCGTAGTTATGGGATTATGAATGGGTGGCTGCCCAAAGGAAGCACAGAGGAGAGGGTAGCGCTGTACCTGTGATGATGATGATGAGAGCTTATGGGAGAGTGAGACTGGGAAGTGCGCTTATGGTAGTGTTTACGGGTGCAAACAGTCAATCAAAGGTCTTGGTCTGCACTGCGTGCCGCAGATTCTCACATAGCATCCGGCCGCAAACCACTTTAGTCCAGGATGGCCTGATGGTCGGTGTCGAGCAAGAAGATGGATGTGGGCAGGCGGATGGGTCGCAGCGCAGTATCCTGGAAAGCCGCCGAGAGAGTTGTGATTTGAGCATTTGATTTTGAGCAACGTCCCAGATAGGCTGTCAACAAGGCTTTGGTTTTAAGTCCTTTGAGAGCCGACAAACTTCTTCCCTAAGGTCAGAGATTTCTTTGTTTGCATTTTCAAACAAAGAGGAAATCCTGTGGGGAAATGGGGACTCACCAGGTGTGGAGGAAGCCATGCAGGTGGCGTTAGCCTGAAGCTAATGTTTACTACTTGTAGAAAATGTGTGGGCCTCCACGCACAGGTACGTAGATTTGCGTAGATGCTGGCTCTTTCTAGAGACTAAAGGATACCAGGGGGCTAATAAGAACTAAGCAACTAGTACAACATTTTTTCTCGAAATAATACTGTTTTCCTCCCTCTGTCTCTCTCTCTCCAAACTCTCACACTGCGTTACCTTCCGGTTCAAAGAGCAACAATTGTCCCACAGAGAAGAAGCGCACTCGGAGGCGCAAGGATGACACGCAAATTCGTGAAGCGTTACCACATTTTGATCTGCACGTGTTGCCCCGAGCTGTTAAACACATGAATCTCTGCACTAAAGTCCCACTGGCGCTGCCATGCGGGAAAGGTCATATGGGTCGAAGCTTCCGGAGTTCTTTCTGGCTACAACGACGAGTCTGACGTACTAAACAAGCCACTGTAAAGAATCTAGCCAAGGCAGTTGTTGGCTCAACCTAATTCTAGGCTCAGTATACAGCTCAAACCACCGGGCAAACTGATTGTATTGCTTGTGCTACGGCTCGGTCGGCCCTAGGCAGCATGCCCTTCAAACTATCTAACAAAAACGACCCAGAGGGGCTGTCCTGTATTACAAAATTGTTCTCCACCGCATACAACTCTTCGGATAGCAAGTGTCGCACTCTCTCCCTGCTCTTCCCAGCAGTATCTGTCTCATCTGTTCCCCCATCTGTTGTTCTTTACCCTGGAAATTAAACATGTTTCACTCGATACGACCAGGGCTTCAATGTTAAAGATTTACCAGACACCGATTGCTCAGAAACCTTAAGCGTTACCACCGACTTAGGTAACTATACTGCTAGCTCTTTCTCTCATCACAACCTCTCCAGGGCGGACCTCTGGTGGCTTTGTGGTGACAAGAAACTGCAGCCTAGACTACCAGCAAGATGGACAGGTACTTGCGCCCTCACGCAATTAGTTATGCCCTTCCAAATCTTCCCCTCAATAGACAAGGACCGCTTGATGCAACAACTACCACAACATTTTACAAAAGGAGCTCTCTCACCACAGAACAACTCTCCCAGGGGGTTCATTTGACAACCGCGTATACATACACAGCAGTGACATTCCTCGTGGTGTTCCAGATGAATTTAAATCTAGAAATCAAGTTGGTGCCAGTTTCAAATCATTCCTCCTTTGGTAGGTGACCATTAATAAAAACATAGATTGGATCAATTATATCCAACAGTGCTTCGTAAATTACGCAAAAGAAGCCGTTAAGGCGAAAGACTTGTGCGTCATGGTCCAGTACTTTTAATTGGGCATAACAATAGCTGCTACTTAGCACCCCCGCCCAAGCGCTCCATGGTGAAGCACCTAAGGCTGGTTAAAGACAGCTTGTTTGGTTTTCACAATTGGACAAGGTTCAGTCAAACGGAAATGTTCCCTCTGTGTCCTATTTCTTAGCTACTAATGACAACAGAACAGAAGTCTAATTAAAGACAGCTTATTTGCTTTTCGCAAGTACACAAGGCTCAGCCAAACAGCAGAGCCCACCAACAATAGGTTTAAATCATTGGTGTTCCTCTCCACGGAAGTCTTTAGTAAAAGGCGAAAGACTTGTGCATTATGAAGAGAAACCAGAGTAAGTACGGCCCTGTACTCGAGAGCAGCCGTAAACCCTGGTCGTCCCAGTCCAAACAATTGCGGTAAGCCTCACTTGGTGTGCCGCTTTCCAAGGCCACACCGCCAATATTTTCTCTCTGCTGTTTTTCCTGCCAATCAATAGTGCAAATCTCGCTGCACTTTTGTGAGACTTCATCTTGCTGTTTATTTGCTGCTGCGTTTTTCACCCCAGTTGTCGTGTCTTAGAGTATTATAACAGTGTTTTGATACCAGGAGCCCAATGAGGTTTTACAGATCATTCAGTCAAACCGAGCGGTTTTTGCCACAACTCCTGGCCATGAAGTCCGCCAGCCACTGCAACAAATGTCTCTTTTGGTCCAGTATCAAATTGAACGACGGGCAGCTCAGTGTGCATTATTTAGTTTTCCACAAGACAGAAGAAAGGGTGCACCGTTCCCAGCGGCGCATGCAATACCAGGTCTATGCGTGGAGTGAATGGAGCAAGCCCCTTTTTCAACTCCCATTGCTAAAAATCCATTTAATATGTTGTCCCCTCATAGAGAACATATCAGATATTAAACTGATACAAACAGATTTTTTATTTTTTATTTTATTATTATTGACACGTTCAAGACACATTTCATAAAGGTCTTCACACAATTCACAAAATTTCAGTTACCATTTAAGATACAACGCGATAAATAAGTTACTCTGTAAAACTATTTAAAACAGGTGTAGTACAGTAAAAGCAATTGTTTTCAGACGTAATACAGGTAAGAGTTCTTTTCATACGTTTCAGGTAAACATAAAAAGTTGTTATCTTGTGCATGTCAGAGTGTGTTTAGTGTCCATATT
Organism: Sander vitreus; assembly: GCF_031162955.1. Classification (NCBI taxonomy): domain Eukaryota; kingdom Metazoa; phylum Chordata; class Actinopteri; order Perciformes; family Percidae; genus Sander; species Sander vitreus. The sequence continues at coordinate 8,879 of NW_027595500.1, read as the reverse complement.
AAAAGTCTTAAGAGAGAGGGCATTGGTTTAAATGCTCTCTTCAAATATCAGTTGTGCAGGAGCGCAGCGAGTCCCTAACAAGCTGTACTAATACCGTTTGGGTCTCTCGGGATCCTGTTACGGTGCTTAGAGGAGACCCTCCCCTTGTTGCTCCTTCCCACCTGCCTCACCCGGAGAGTCAGGTCGCCGCTGCTTTGACCTTTTCCTGTGTGGCTCCGGCTCCTTCGTCCGAATGGGCACAGAGGCGATTCTTCTTTGCAGCTGTGTCCTAGGCCTGCCCCTTCCAGCGCTGGCAATTTGGGCCGCTCCTGCAGCCATCCTGATCACAACTGCGGGGGGGATCTGCATGTGCTTTCTTACCAGCAAGTTTCTGGAGGTCCAAATGGCATCTTTGATGGCGGCCAGGGTGAGCCACTGATTTGCAAAGTCACATGCTGGCATCTGTTTCTTTGGGCTGATCCCATACAGCACTAGCTGTGCTGTGAGGACCTCCCTTGCTGGTAAGTACGGGAATTGCAAGGAGCCGACCATTGCCCACTGGTCTACGGCAGCGCTGCACTCCCAGAGCAAATGCCTCACCGACTCAGGCTCGCCACAACTTGGTCGGGGGCAGGTTGAGTGCGCTGACATGCCCCGGGAGTGCATGACGGACCTGACGGGGAGGATCTCATGAGCCACCATCCATGACAGGTCCCGGAGTCTGTTTGGGAGAGCCGAATGGTTCGTGTTGCGCCAAACAGTTGAGGGCTCGCCAAATGCCAGCCCACGCACTGGACTCACTGGTTCCCGCTCCTGCACAACTGAAATGAGAGAGCGATGATTTGTTAAAACATACACATCTTCTTGCTCTGAAAAAGTTTTAAAAAGGTCTGGATAAAAGCGTAGGTTGGCGGCAGGATAAAAGACACAGGTACTTTAAGATCAGAGGGTAAAATCTTCAGTCTTCTGAGATATGACCCCATCCAGAACCGTGCCATAGCTGCTGTCTTAGCATTTCTGGATGGGGGCCGTGGCTGCTGTTATGTGTATAGCTGTAAATCTGCTCCCTAAAAACAATAACAGGTCCGGCACTCCTTTCCCTCCTTTCTCCTTTGGCTTCTTCATCACGCTTCTCTGCAACCGCTCCCACTTGGACCCCCCACAGGAAATAAAAGATGGCTCGCTCCAGGTCTAAAAATCACTTTTCTGGGTGGGATAAAAACAGAGCTGATGAGTAAAAGCAAAGGTAAAATCACTGCCTTGATGATTAAAACCTTTCCTTCTAGTGTCAGTCATCTAAGTCTCCAGTACCCTAATCTCTGCCTAACTTTCCCTACCATGTCTGGCCAATTTGTTTTCCCTCTCCCCTCCCTATCAAATTTGACCCCAAGTATTTTTTGGTCGGTCTGGGTCACAGTCAGGGGGAGTCCCGTCATCTCAGTCGCTGTCCACGGTCCATAAAAATGGGCTAGGGTCTTGCTTCTATTTAGTTTTGACCCAGAAGCCCGCCCAAACCAGTTGGTCAAGTCTAGAGTCCTGTTGACAGATAAAAGGTCAGTGCATAAAATGTTAATATCGTCCATATATAAAATGCACTTTGTTGCAAGTCCCCCGCTCCCTGGCACTCCTACCCCATTGATTTGTGTGTCCCTTCTCAAGATCTGTGCCAGTGGTTCGATGCAAATAACATAAAGGAGGGCAGATAACGGACACCCCTGACGGACACCGCAGTTGATATTGACTGCTTTTGTCAGATTTCCCGTTAACAAGGAATTTGCTGGTAATACCCCGGTACAGCAATCCCACCCAGGCTATAAACCTTCTTGGGAAACCCATTTTTTGCAGTACCTGGAAAAGGTATTGGTGCGAGACCCGATCAAAAGCTTTCTCAAAATCTAAATTTAGGATTATTAGCCGGATGTTTCTGTCTCTCGCATAACAGATGGTGTCTCGGATCAGTACGAGGCTGTCGGTGATCTTCCTCCCTGGTATGGCACAGGCTTGATCCGGGTGGATCAGCCCTTCTAAAAACAAAGACGTGTGTGATGCTAAAAGTTTACTAAAAAGTTTACAATCAAAATTTAAAAGTGTGATGGGTCTCCAATTTCTCAGGTCAGTCTTGTCTTTGTAAAGGAGGGTCACTATCCCTACTCTAAAGCTGTCAGGAAGTTGTTCAAGTTTTTCAAAATCTCTTGATGCATTCATTTAACTCTAGAATGGTAAAATCCTGGGTTAAAAGCACTCTGTCGTCTACCGTTTGCTCAATGAAATTTAAAACTTCCATCATGCTGTCTCGTTGAACCAATTTTTCTCTATATAGTTCTGTATAAAATGTTTTGAATTGTGTCTTTGATTTCCTCTGTTGTTTTAGCAGTGCAGCCATTTTCTTTTTTTAAGCTTAAAATGCCCCCCTCCTTTATTTACTATTTTCTTAAAGAAGTATCTTGTACACTTTTCCCCCTTCCTCTATTTCTTTTATCTTTGCTTCTTAAAATGACACCCTTGCTTTTAATTTCTGCTAAAAGGGACGTCTCTCCTTTAATTTGTTTCATGTCTTCATTTAGATCCATCCCTTGTTGGTTTAGTTTAAAATAGCGCTGGAGTCGTTTTTCTCTGCTGTTTTTCCTGCCAATCAATAGTGCAAATCTCGCTGTCCTTTTGTGAGACTTCATCTTGCTGTTTATTTGCTGCTGCGTTTTTCACCCCAGTTGTCGTGTCTTAGAGTATTATAACAGTGTTTTGATACCAGGAGCCCAATGAGGTTTTACAGATCATTCAGTCAAACCGAGCGGTTTTTGCCACAACTCCTGGCCATGAAGTCCGCCAGCCACTGCGACGCATGTCTCTTTTGGTCCAGTATCAAATTGAACGACGGGCAGCTCAGTGTCCATTGTTATTTGGACAGAAGAAAGGTGCACCATTCCCAGCGGCGATGCAATACCAGGTCTATGCGTGGAGTGAATGGAGCAAGCCCCTTTTTCAACTCCCATTGCTAAAAATCCATTTAATATGTTGTCCCCTCATAGAGAACATATCAGATATTAAACTGATACAAACAGATTTTTTATTTTTTATTTTATTATTATTGACACGTTCAAGACACATTTCATAAAGGTCTTCACACAATTCACAAAATTTCAGTTACCATTTAAGATACAACGCGATAAATAAGTTACTCTGTAAAACTATTTAAAACAGGTGTAGTACAGTAAAAGCAATTGTTTTCAGACGTAATACAGGTAAGAGTTCTTTTCATACGTTTCAGGTAAACAGTGTTTTTGATACCAGGAGCCCAATGAGGTTTTACAGATCATTCAGTCAAACCGAGCGGTTTTTGCCACAACTCCTGGCCATGAAGTCCGCCAGCCACTGCAACAAATGTCTCTTTTGGTCCAGTATCAAATTGAACGACGGGCAGCTCAGTGTGCATTGTTATTTGGTTTTCCACAAGACAGAAGGGTGCACCGTTCCCAGCGGCGATGCAATACCAGGTCTATGCGTGGAGTGAATGGAGCAAGCCCCTTTTTCAACTCCCATTGCTAAAAATCCATTTAATATGTTGCCCCCTGATAGAGAACATATCAGATATTAAACTGATAAGAACAGATACTACACTTGATCTGGTAGCACTTCATAATAACTATCCATAATTCATCATTTATTAAGCATTAGTTAACTATTAGTTAATGGTTTGTTCATTATTACTTATTAATTGTTCATACATAGTTCATCATGAGTAAAGTATTTGTTCACACAGTTATGAATGGTTTGTTCATAGTAAACAAGCCTATTAATGGTTTGTTCATCATTATTAATTTATTGTTCATACATAATTCATCATCAGTAAAGCATTTGTTCACACAGTTATAAATGGTTTGTTCATAGTAAATAAGCCTATCTTGAAAAATATGTTTGTAAGTACATGATTTATATTAACTAATAATGAAAAAATCATTTTCCCATTATAAACCAGTTGCAAACTATTACTAAATGCTTTGTTCATCATTTGTAAAGCATTGTTCCTATGTTAATTATCATAAATAAAGCATTTGTATACACACTCATAAATGGTTTGTTCATAGTAAATAAAGCTCTCAATAATTATGTTTATAAATATAGGTTTGACACTTAATAAGCATTGCAAAAACCATTGGTAAATTAAATAATTTTCCCTTTTATGAACTATCTACAAACTATTAGTAATTTCTTTGTTCATCATTTGTAAATCATAGTTCCTACATTCATTCTAATCAGTAAAGCATTAGTAAATACAGTTAGTAAATGGTTGGTCTATAGTAAGTAAGCTCATGTAAAATGTTTATCAGTTTATTTTTTAATAATTCCTAAATGATGCATTAACCATTTGTAAAGGAAGTCTTCTTACCATTATTAACTAGGTACTCAGGAACGTATAAGGTCGGTTAAAACTAGGAAGTTAATGATTAACGGACTATCTACACCTACATTTGTTCATGTCTTAAATAAAATGTTATGATTTAAAAAAAGGCCTAAACTAATAGCTGGGGTGTTAACACATCTGTTACAAATACTTACCAATAATGTAATCCATGATTAACTCATGAGTTACTGCTGGTTAGTTAAGTATATTGTGTGAGCCCATCTAAAGTGAGTACTTTCTATGCTTTACAAAGCATTTATAAATGAGTTGCAAAGGCTAACAGAACCTGGACACACACATGTATTGTTCTATTTGGACATGCCTTCAGAAATATGCCTATGGATAGTGTGTTAATGCATATTTAACAAGCACTTACCAACACATCAATTCATGATTAACTCATGAGTTACTACTGATTAGTTGACTACATGGTGTGAGCCCATCTAAAGTGAGGACTTGCTATGCTTTACAAAGCATTTATAAATGAGTTGCAAAGGCTAGCAGATACAACAGAAACACAAGAAAAAACAGTATTTGTAAACCTTATTACGATGTAGTAAGAATGTACATTCATGAAATAGCTCATAGTAGTGTTATTTAGTTGATATCAGTGTGAATTTGGACCAGAACCAGAAGAAAACTAGATTGTTAAGAGCCAGAGAATTGAACATCAATAAAGAGACTAGGAAACCAGGATAAAGTTTGAGAAGTGTATTAATATACACAGAAACATGGCATACATACAGATAAGCACAGGTATGAAACATAACAACTAAAATAATAAAGTGTGCACATAACAGAAACCCTTTTCATTACTATGAGCTCAATTGTTTTTTGATGACAAGAGTTCAGAGATTTTCAACGTTGGGGCCCATATGAGTTTGGTTTCTGTTGGTCCTACCACCATGAAGAAGGAATCCAGGGCAATCTGTATAAATTCAGAGTCTCAATCCTGTAGCTCGCCACGCAGCCAACTGAACTGGGAATCTCTAAACCCTGAAGACTCTGGGATCTGAAGAGTCAATGTGATGCAATATCCCTCTCTGGACCAGACCTCCCGTGCGTAGCGCTTCTCAAATCTCCACCTCCTCCACCTGTAGATAAGGCCAAATCAGTTCTTTCAATTACTTTTCAGTAATAAAACCAATTGCTTAGGCTACAATGAAAATAAAATGAGGTGATATTTCAGTTAACCAATATTGAAATATCTAAATCTATATTCAGTTATACAACTGTTCTTAAATTTCTTCTCTTAAGTATCAAAAGTATATAAATCCCTTTTAGGTATCAAAAGTACATTTATATTAATAGGCAACCTTTATACAAAAAATACATTTCTAATTCAAGTTTTATGGAATCTACCTTAGTAACATTAACACTATTCTTAATATAATTGCATAAATGCATGTAAAAATCTCTCAAATTGTATTATTTTCCCATAACTTAAGCTACAGTGTTGTAATCTAGAGGCATTAAGACATGCGTGCTTATTTATCCCTCCCTGCACCGGTAACAGTAGAAAGAATGCACTAAACATTAGCCTCTTTAAAGTTACTTCACCATAAACTCCAGTTAAACAATTAAACTCACAACTTGTACTAACATTCATTCAACAAAATACCCACAGCTAGCAATAGTATTGAAAAGCAACATTACTTTCCATAACCAATAGATAGAATCATTAGCCTTTTCATAGGCAATACACAGTACTCCGCTAGCCTTTTGTGACTAATTACCCTATTAGCATATGAATACAGCACCTTAGCTAACCCGTTAGCTTTGCACTATTTTAATGGAATTCACTGCCTTTAACTCTGTGACGACAGTGGATTCAGACACAGCTCTTTCGTTCTATTCACAACAAGGCATAGCCAGTACTAGATAGTATATAGTATGTAGAATTGATTTAATTCACTAAATGCCGTTCTTTTTCTCTTACCGAGTGAATAACAGCAGCCTTATACGACGTTCCGATGCAGCGCCTAAAGGGACGTGAGGAGACGTAAATTTGGCAATCTAACGTAGCCTAGTTGATAGCTGATTGGTCAGCTCACGGACCCAAGTTCACCCATTGGCTTATTTACAATCCCATTATCTAGTAAGTGTCAAACCTCTATTTATAAACATAATTATTGAGAGCTTTATTTACTATGAGCAAACCATTTATGAGTGTGTGTATACAAATGCTTTATTTCTAAGAATTAACATAGGAGCAATGCTTTATAAATGATGAACAAAGCATTTAGTAATAGTTTGCAACTGGTTTAATGGGAAAATGATTTCATTTATAAATGGTTGTTTCATTATTTGTTAAGTATAAATCATGTACTTACAAACATATTTTTTTAGATAGGCTTATTTATTATGAACAAACCATTTATAACTATGTGAACAAATGCTTTACTGATGATGAATTATGTATGAACAATAAATTAATAATGATTAACAAACCATTAGCTAATAGGCTTATTAACTATGAACAAACCATTCAGAACTGTGTAAACAAATGCTTTACTAATGATAAATTATGTATGAACAATAAATACATAATAATGAACAAACCATTAACTAATAGGTAACTAATGCTTAACAAATGATGAATTATGGATAGTTATTATGAAGTGCTACCAAAAATGTATTTCATTGTGAAGACATATACATGTATTGTAATGGCAAAATTATATTTAAGCATGATTCTTTATATTCTTGTCTTATTTCTGTTTTACTTTGTCTCACAATGCTGAAAGTGAGTTTTTCTTATTCTCACATGTTGAAAGTAAGAGCCACAAAGTCTGGGAATGTAATGTGTACGCTGAACAGATAGGGGCTACAAGGTCACCCTGAACTATCTGTTATTTCTCCCTGGATAGTTGAGACTTCTCACATAGTTGAGATAAACGGGATGTCTAAACTTCGGGGTAGAAAGTGGTACAGAGGGAAAGAGGTGTAGTGGCTCCTGAATGTCTGACTCTGTTTGATTGTAAGAAATGTTGAGTCATGTTTAGAAAGGGGGGTATGTCTTTCTATCTCACTGGAGATGCATATATACTGTATGCTTTTTCTTATTCGTTGAAGAGACCTTTCACACCAGTGCTGCGCGCCTTTTGTGAACCGTGTGCTTCCTTGTAAACTTGCAAGTTTATAATAAAATACAAAAACCTAACTTGGTTTAGTCTACGTTTAGTTCTAGTCTAGTTCTTTTATTTTAGTTTCACAAATCCATTTTCTTCCAAAACCTCTAACACCTGCTGCATCGAAAACTTCCACCACAGTATCTACTGGAATAGAGCAGTGTAAATATTGCATAAGGCCATCCTCAACCTTACAGTAGGCTACTTGTATGACACTCCATCTGACACAATTTCTGTTCAACAATCAATGATTGTTGTTATGCACTGGGCTAATGTTTGCAGGTTTTAACTTGCGGGTAGTTAACGTTACAGTTACTGTGATGTAACTTTGGCTATGTTCACTTCATATTCCACAAATGAACATGCCATAACGGACATGCAATACTAACATTACATTATCACACCAAGTACTCTCAGTCACTAAGCCTGCAAATTCCTAGCTAGCAATTACTAGCGTAAACAAATAGGCGCTAACATGTACAGTAAGCTACTTCAGTTGGCTTACTTAAAAAGTCTATGAGTTACCCTTCATGTGACTTGAGAGCGCAGACACGCCCATTGTGAAAAGCTGCACAACTTTTTAGCAGACTTTACAAGAGGCAACTCGTGGGGTTTGTCGCCATTTAATCCATAATTTGTATTTTTCATCTTCCAGCCAACGTTCATTGAAATGACAACCTCTCGGCATGGTGCAGCAGTGGTTTCATGGGGGGGAGTCACACATGGAAACAGACTGGAAGATCTCCAACATTTTATTTCTCTGTTTAATAAACAAACTATTCAGTCAGATAGGTATTTGTTGTGAAAGAAATACAGTTACAATTTCAAGCATTTTCAAGCATTATCCAAAATGTAAGCACTTTTCAAACCTTGAAAACACAACATCAAAATTCAAGCATTTTCAAGGATTTCAAGCACCCGTATGAACCCTGTATTTATAAAGGGAACATTGCTTACAGGTGTGCATACAAACAGTTTTATAAATCGGAATGTTTTTTGGCGTACGCCATTGTTGGCTTTTGAGCGTACGTACAGTTTTAGTAAGGATCTTACGCACAGTTTTATAAATGAGAACCCAGATCATCACTTTGTTTGTTTTCCAAAGTTACACCTGCAATGTCTTGGTCTGAAGATGTGCCATTGGTTTGCTCACAAACCCAATGGCTGCTTTCGTTGTCGGCAGGATTCGAACTTGCATGGGGAGACCCCAATGGATTTCTAGTCCATCGCCTTAACCACTTGGCCAAAAATGGGGCAAAAGGGACTGCTAGGATGACTCATACATCATCAGATGCAATATTTTTTTTTCAACTTTTTTATTTTTTATTTTTACACAAAAGTGACACAACACAGTGAACAAAGTGAATACA
>NW_027595499.1:0-90832 GCF_031162955.1 Sander vitreus | reverse complement strand
AAGGCTCAGTTACCATAGTTACAAACTCGTTTTCACTAAACCTGCTTTCTGAAACAGACCCCTGGCTGATAAGGGCATAAGGTTGGTCATTGTTTCCTCTAATATTGTTTGTATTTTGAGTCACTTTATGATATGCCGTTTAAGAGTTTTACGGACTTGGAGATGAGTAGGTGCAAGTAAAGCTAGCATGTCAACATATTAGCCTGCAGTAAATATTACCAGGCTAATGAGCCTGTTTACATGAAAGGGTTTAACTTCAGAGATAGAAATGCAATTACTACAGTATATCAGATGTGACAGAAGGCTCCAAGGAGACTCATTTTATATTTAATTGAATATTTCATTATAATTAAGGTTGATTTCTGAAAAACAAGTGAATAAAAATGGGAAGTAACACTCAATTTAAAGGAGAATTCCGGTCGATTTCAACGCGTAGCTCTGTTGTTTGTAAATTTGGAGTGCTGTCAGTAGCGAGAAAAACAAAAACAATAGTGCACGGTGCTATCCTCCTGCTACAAGGGAGAATTATACTGGATGCATCCAACTCTTGGTTTTCAAGAAATCTCAGGGGTCTTTCCCACCCAAACCATCATGGTGGACCATTGCTAGTGATGAGGCAGCATCTACTGTGGTAACTGAGGGCCCTGATTATGCTGTAGAGGTACCAAACGTTGTATCTAACTAGATATACTCAACTAACGTGGTAAAAATCTTTATCTATATATTAAAACTGTTCGACCCCATATGTTTTCAGATGCTAAATGCTGTAGCAGCGTTGCAGAGAGTGCATTCAGTGGCAGGGGGGGTCATTCACCCCTTCATTGGAGGTGTTACGTTTCCCAGAGAGATACGCTGATGATAAGGGGCCAACAGGAGGGGTTTTACAACGTGGGGACGTAGCAGATTTCCAGGACACAGAAGTGTCAACGGTGCCCACAGTCGTAATTGACCCAATCCAAGTTCTACCTCAAAGAGGAGCTGAAGAGGTGAGTACCTGCTAGTGTGTTTTATGGGTCTGTAGCATTGTGTGGAGGGGTTATCACATATTTGAAGGTGTGTGTGTGTGTGTGTGTGTGTGTGTGTGTGTGTGTGTGTGTGTGATTATTTAAACAAATGTGTTTTTATTATGTCATAGTCATGAAGGAGAAAGCAACAAATCACCAGAAATAGACCACACATCGATTACCTCTAATCTGGACCCGTGTCAATGTCGTGGAAATGGTGATATAGAATGTGCTTGTATGTGTTTTATTCCAGACACACCCATCAGCCAGAGGCCTGGTGTTTCCTATAATCACACAGTCAATGGAGTAGACAAAGGGCGCCCCAGTGCTCATGCATCAGCAAACGTCTCTGTAAATACAGAGAATATTGATGAGGCATTTGAATGTGGTCAAATATTGGATTGTTTTAGTACTAACAGCAGTTTTGAGACAGGCGCCCCTATAAACCGTCCTGAGCAGATAACATTATTACAGGGTGAGGCACTCTTCGACTTCTGCGCCAAAACTACACGTCAACACACTGCGTCAGATGCGATACATGACCAAATAGATTCCAAAGTTGATAATTTACACAAAAATATCAATATTCTGGTGAATAAAGTAGACGCATTGCAGACCGCTAATGCACAGTTGTTTGACGTAGTCACAGCCTTGGGTGTGGCGTTAAATAGTTACGGCAGAGGTCTTGAGAGGTCTGAGGCACAGCATCTGCAGAGAGCAGTCGCCCTCAATACACTACTGGTGCCATATTTTCAAAAAACAATAACAAAATGAAGTGAAGCAGTCATTGTAGAAAAAAACAAAAACAATAGCAAAAATGGGTACCCCAGAGCAAATACATGTACACTACAGTGACACCGATGTAGATGCTTTATGTGCAGATGACTATAGCCGTGCTGCAAAACACCTCTTTGAATTGGACCGAGCCATGAGTGATATATTGAGTCAGTCTGACATTGACACATGTGAAAATGCCAAAAAATATTCAGGGGTTTTGCAGAAGTATCTAACCCTGGTAAAACAGGGCAAACGTGAGAAAAATGTTAATTACGTTATCCCTATCCAGCGATGCATCAAAGGCTGAAGCCTCAAATGTTGAGTCACAAGACGCAATCATAGAAGCCGATATGATAAGATCAGAAGTATTGGCACATATGCCCCCCAGGAATAAACGCAACGCTGAATACATAATCACCTCTTTAGCCCATAATAATGACAAGATCGCGTGGTCAGATAATGGGGAAATCGTTGTTGAAGATAAGACTGTGACTTGCAGTCATTTGTATAATCTACTGAAAAGCATAACAACGCATAATAATGTTTCAGACCGTTCGAGACCTGCCGGATGGAATGTCTTTTTAAAGACGTTAGCTCACTTAAACATACCTCTATCCGTAATCCCAAACACAGCTGTACGTCGTGCTATTGTTGGATTTAAAACAGGGTCCCCTGGGGCTGCTAATAGACATCACACAGTGACTGATACACAATCACCAGTCATGTTCACACCTAGGTCAGCACATATTGCCACACCCCTTAGACAGCCTTCATTGACAGGTACAAGCTCCCTGCTCACACCTAGATCAGTACGTATGGCTTCACCCATGATCAGGACCCGGTTGATTATTTTTTATCATCAAGTTGCCAAAGACATTTAATGATTGTATTTCCATATTTTCTATTTTACATATTGGTTGTTTATATTTTTACATTATTTACCTATTGACTGTGGCTGTGACACAAGAAAATGTTTTTCCTACTGTGAAAACCTAAAAAAAGACGGTTAGTTTTTATCATAAAGTTGCCAGAGACATTTAATGATTGTATTTCCCTATTTTCTATTTTACATATTGGTTGTTTATATTTTTAACACTAATTTTTACATTATTTACCTATTGACTGTGGTTGTGACACAATGAAATGTTTCTCCCTACTGTGAAAACCTAAAAGACGGTTAGTTTTTATCGTCAAGTTGCCAAAGACATTTAATGATTGTATTTGCCTATTTTCTATTCTCTATTTTACATATTGGTTGTTTTTATTTTTTAATACTATTTTTTACATTATTTTCCTATTGACTGTAGCTGTGACACAAGAAAATGTCTTTCCCTACTGTGAAAACCTAATAAGACATTATTGACTGTAAAACTGTGATAATATTGACTGTATTTCTCTATTTGATTTTTTCAAAACTAATCATGTATTTTCCCTATTGTGTCTAATTGTTTTCCGTGTATAGCTCTCTTTTTGAAAAGTTTCAATAAAAACTATTACAGAAATTGGTAAGACAATTATTTTCACATGTTTTTATTAGCTAAACAAACACTATTACACAACACTTTCTACTTATATGTTGCACATGCACATTGCACGCATTTAAACTGCTGATCGTGGCACACATCGGGGTGTATTTTGTTAACAAAATGACTGACCATGGTATCGTTACAGACAAGATTAGTACCATACATGTTCAACAGTTTTGTATAAGACATTTTTTTCTGTATATTACATAAAAAGAACACACAATGCTGTCCACAGGTTGTCGAATAGTTATTTTGCACCTGTACCCCAGAGTGGTACATCTCCACACAATTTTTCAAGAGGAACTGGCTGATTTCTGGCAGAAAAACAGTCGGACTGTGTCCAAAGCTATCAAAGAACAAGCCCTGTTTGTTTTCGGTAAGGTATATAGCCAGCCAATGTTGACCTTGTTTATCACTTGTGTCTGTGTTTACCACTAACATTGCGGGTAGTTTACAAATGACGGTTTTTGGCAGTTGATCACAGGGCATGACGCCTAAGAAATTTATTTCCTCATTCATTCTTTTTCTAAGCACACTAGTAAACTCCATTGTATTCATACTAATAATGATCCAATAGGACTTGTCGACGGTTAGATATCTCGATTACGGAATCAAAAACAGAATAACAGATCAGGGTCACCGTCCGTGGGAGTGGGTTACGGAAACGCACTTCCAGTCTCACATTGCCTGTCTTAATCAGTGATACATTTCCTCCCCTGCCACCATCGGGTTCCAAATTGAAACAGAACAATGTGTAACCATCACCGAAAATCTGATCGTGTTATGGCTAATGATCTGTCCTTCAAATGACGCCCTGTTGATTCCACCATCTGATAATATTGGCGACAATATTTTCCTCTTTGAAAATGTGGTTGAAAAGGTCGGGCAGGGTGAGGTTGTCCGTCAGCGTATAGGGCTATAAATTCTGCATCATAGTGTCCAAAATTAAATGGGTTACGTGCATACGAACCGGTGTATGATTCATTATCAATGAAAGCTATAACTACGAATTTAGGTGTCTGCCCTATGAATACATTTTCTTGGTTACACACTCTCGTACCTGTCGGTATGGAGAATGTTTTTATGGCTACTCTGTCAATAGAATATTTTGCATTTGTATCTTGTAGAGCTCTACTATGGGCTAGTCTCACAGTCTGAGCCACTGATATCTTTTTTACAAACAGACTGGCAGACATTATTTTCACAGTGAATTGAACATTTCCTGGGGTCATTAGTACAAAGTCATCTTTTGACCGGATGAATTTAAGTGAAATGTCCACACCATTTAGCAGTAGTTTTTCTTGAAAGAACAAGTCAGCATGTACTGGAGATATTAATTCCACAATACGACATTCACCAGTGTAGGCCCCCCGTTGCTCTAACCCCAAATTATCGCCTGTAATAGATGTATCGTCCATTTTTCCACCCGGGTCTTTACAGAATAGTCCAGTGCTGAACTGTGTATCTAGCGTGTCTCTTCCATAGTTTAGCAAACATTCAATAATTCCTCTGTATGGGCACGTATTTGACGACTGTGTAATCAATCTATCACCCAGCATAATATCTACTTGGGAAAAAAGACTGCATCCTGGGTAGTTTATAAACCCCACATCAGCTGCATTAGCCAACAATGTGCCGTCAGGATTTGTAATCCTTACACATGTGTACAGATATGAATCGTTCATGTCAAGGTAATCTTCTCCACTAGCTGATATGAAAAATTCTATAGGTCCACTGTCTGTTAGAGCGGACATGGGTGGTATTTCTAGGAAAGTTGATTTTTCGATAGATGTCTGTGTGTACGGTACGGTAAACAGGTCCAATTCTGTCTTCACACACTCTTCCGACTGATTATGAATGAACGCCATGATTACTTCCTAAGATTAATTTAGAATATGTCTTTTGCTAAGACCAGAGAGCGTCGGGTCGGAGCTCTGCGTCTTCTGGAAGCTGTCTTCTTTTTGATGACTCTTGGTTTTTTGGTTGTGGTTTTACGTTTTCTAGATACAGCCTGGTTACGCCCACATACTGAGGGGCTTCTTCTTAACGGTTTGCGACTGTATACCATGAGACCATTTCCCTGCTGTCTGCTTGCTATGGTATTTCGAACATTAGACACAACGTCCCCGATAATACCCGTGGCAGCAGTTTTCAGATGCGGTTTGGCTAGATTAAACCCCTTTTTTAAAAGGGGGACAGCCATACGGAACAGATTTCTTAACAGCCCTCCTAAACCATTCCCATATTGTTCACTGGAACCTATGTAACCAGGGAGTTCTCCACCTGCTTGTTCATATAGTAGGCTGTATATCGCCCATCATCTGAGGTGTATGCTTTCCACATCATTTTAATGCTGCTTCACGGGTCTAAAATGTAGTTTGACAATGACTTTTCCGTATGAGAAGGGAATGTGTTTGTTCTGAACGTCGCGTAAATCTATTTGAATGTCAGTAATAGTTGAGCGTGACAGCGATGTGTAATGCGGCGTATCGTAACTCATAGTGGGTATGCGACGGCTTTCATCAGAGATATTTATACACCGGAGTAGTGGGACATGGCTATCACCGACTAATTGGTAATCCACTATGTCGCTATAAATAAATATATTATAGCGACCCGCATGGATGTCTGCAGGTCTGGGGGCTACACATTTAACACGGGGGTTGGAATCTATTTCGAACAGTGTTGGAATCTATATCGAACAGAAATCTATTTCGGTACAGTAAACCCTATTTGTAATAAGCTCATGGTTATGTCAGCTGTCCCTTTACTAGACATGCATTATACTCTTCAACAATGCTAGCCACTGAATTATAACAACCGACCGCTAGTTCTATTCTATATGTATGTTTAGTTTTTGTATCAAAAATTTCAACCTCAGCATCATCTGTGGTAAAATTATTCCATATCCTGGGGTACTGTATCTCTATAGGCCTACCTCGTAGGGCTGCTGGAATATTAACGGTTTTGCCAATTTTGTTCTGAACTGCCATATCTTATTGTTCGGATAAACTAGGGTTGAGGCATTGCTTAGCGTAACAAAAAAAACTTTCTTATTCATTATACCTACACCTTTCATTACCGAATCAGAATGACTAGTTTAAGTGTTTGTCATGTGAGCTTTATCTCACATCAACTGTCTTTTTCAGCGACCCATGAATTGAATTTATCAGGCCACCCTAACCATTTCACCAGGACTAGATTTGTATGACCTACTTTCTTGCTATCAATTATTTTCTCTATTTTAAACACTTTGTTTTTGTCTACAGTTACGGGTTGTAACTCTGCCTCATAAAATGTTCCAGTCAATGACTCCCTGTCAGTGTCTTTTAGTATATAAACAGGGGGTGTCCTTCCAACACATTTAGCTACTGTAAAAAATTCATCTGTAAAACTTTGCTGATAACCTTTCCTAAAAACACCCCTATGTTTTGACAACCTGACGGTATCGCCCTGCTGAAATTTAAAAGCAACCATTCCGGGGTGTTTCAGTTTGTATAGATTGTTAAAGACTGTTTTCTCATTGTCTTTATTCACTGCAGACGGTGCCATTTTTATTGACCTATGGTGTGAATCGTTGTAAGCACTCACCAGATCTTGCACAACATCAATATATCTACGTGCGTTAACAGCTGTTAAATATCTCCACATACGTGTTTTAAAAGATCGATTGAAACGCTCCACTACACTTGCCTTTGTCTCGTTTGATGTAGAGAAATGATGTATTTTATATTGAGTCATCAATCTTTCCATCCATCCATCCATCTTCATCAGCTTATCCGGGGTCGGGTCGCGGGGGTAGCAGCTCCAGCAGGGGACCCCAAAATTCCCTTTCCCGGGCCACATTAACCAGCTCCGACTGGGGGATCCCGAGGCGTTCCAGGCCAGGTTAGAGATATAATCCCTCCACCTAGTCCTGGGTCTCCCCCGAGGCCTCCTCCCAGCTGGACGTGCCTGGAACACCTCCCTAGGGAGGCGCCCAGTGGGCATCCTTACCAGATGCCCGAACCACCTCAACTGGCTCCTTTCGACGCAAAGGAGCAGCGGCTCTACTCCGAGCTCCTCACGGATAACTGAGCTTCTCACCCTATCTCTAAGGGAGACGCCAACTACCCTCCTGAGGAAACCCATTTCGGCCGCTTGTACCCTGGATCTTGTTCTTTCGGTCATGACCCAGCCTTCATGACCGTAGGAACAAAAACTGACCGGTAGATTGAGAGCTTTGCCTTCTGGCTTAGCTCTCTTTTCGTCACAACTGTGCGATAAAATGAATGTAATACCGCACCCGCTGTGCTGATTCTCCGACCAATCTCCCGCTCCATTGTCCCCTCACTCGCGAACAAGACCCCAAGGTACTTGAACTCCTTCACTTGGGGTAAGGACTCATTCCCTACCTGGAGAAGGCACTCCATCGGTTTCCTGCTGAGAACCATGGCCTCCGATTTAGAGGTGCTGATCCTCATCCCAGCCGCTTCACACTCGGCTGCGAACCGATCCAGTGAGTGCTGAAGGTCACAGGCCGATGATGCCATCAGGACAACATCATCTGCAAAAAGCAGCGATGAGATCCCCAGCCCACCGAACTGCAACCCCTCTCCACCCCGACTACGCCTCAATATCCTGTCCATAAATACTACAAACAGGACTGGTGACAAAGCGCAGCCCTGGCGGAGGCCAACTCTCACCTGAAACGAGTCCGACTTACTGCCGAGACACAGCTCTCGCTTTGGTCGTACAGAGATTGGATGGCCCTGAGAAGGGACCCCTCACCCCCGTACTCTCGCAGCACCTCCCACAGTATCTCCCGGGGCACCCGGTCATACGCCTTCTCCAGATCCACAAAACACATGTAGACTGGTTGGGCATACTCCCAGGCTCCCTCCAGGATCCTTGCGAGAGTAAAGATCTGGTCCGTTGTTCCACGACCAGGACGGAATCCGCATTGTTCCTTCTTCAACCTGAGATTCGACTATCGACCGAACCCTCCTTTCCAGCACCTTGGAGTAGACTTTACCGGGAGGCTGAGAAGTGTGATACCCCTGTAATTGGCACACACCCTCTGGTCCCCCCTTTTTTAAAAAAGGGGAACCACCACCCCGGTCTGCCACTCCTTAGGCACCGTCCCCAGACTTCCACGCAATGTTGAAGAGGCGTGTCAACCAAGACAACCCCTCCACACCCAGAGCTTTAAGCATTTCTGGACGGATCTCATCAATTCCTGGGGCTTTGCCACTGTGGAGTTGTTTAACTACCTCAGCAACCTCCACCAGGGAAATTGATGCCAATCCCCCCTCATCCTCCAGCTCTGCCTCTACCATAGAGGGCGATTAGTCGGATTTAGGAGTTCCTCAAAGTGCTCCTTCCACCGCCCCTATTACCTCCTCAGTTGAGGTCAACAGCGTCCCATCCTTACTGTACACAGCTTGGATGGTTCACCCGCTTCCCCTCCTGAGGTGGCGAACGGTTTTCCAGAAGTACCTTGGTGCCGACCGAAAGTCCTTCTCCATGTCTTCTCCGAACTTCTCCCACACACGCTGCTTTGCCTCTTTCACGGCAGAGGCTGCAGCCCTTCGGGCCCTTCGGTACCTTGCAACTGCCTCCGGAGTCGCTCTGGGATAACATATCCCGGAAAGACTCCTTCTTCAGTCGGACGGCTTCCCTGACCACCGGTGTCCACCACGGTGTTCGTGGGGTTACCGCCCCTTGAGGCACCTAAGACCCTAAGACCACAGCTCCTCACCGCAGCTTCAGCAATGGAAACTTTGAACATTGTCCACTCGGGTTCAATGCCCCCAGCCTCCACAGGGATGCACGAAAAGCTCCGCCGGAGGTGTGAGTTGAAAGTCTGTCGGACAGGGGCCTCCTCCAGACGTTCCCACTTTACCCGCACTACCCGCTTGGGCTTACCAGGTCTGTCCAGAGTCTTCCCCACCCCCTGACCCAACTCACCACCAGATGGTGATCGGTTGACAGCTCCGCCCCTCTCTTCACCCGAGTGTCCAAAACATATGGCCTCAGATCAGATGAAACGATTATAAAATCGATCATTGACCTTTGGCCTAGGGTGCTCTGGTACCAAGTACACTTATGAGCATCCCTATGTTCGAACATGGTGTTCGTTATAGACAATCCATGACTAGCACAGAAGTCCAACAACAAACAACCACTCTGGTTTAGATCAGGGAGGCCGTTCCTCCCAATCACGCTCCATGTGTCTCCATCATTACCCACGTGCGCTGAAGTCCCCCCAGCAGAACTATGGAGTCCCCGACTGAGCCCCCATGCAGGACTCCACTCAAGGTCTCCAAGAAGGCCGAATACTCTGAACTCTTGTTTGGTGCATATGCACAAACAACAGTCAGAGTTTTCCCCCCCACAACCCGCAGGCGTAGGGAGGCGACCCTCTCGTCCACCGGGTTAAACTCCAACGTAGCGGCGCTCAGCCGGGGGCTTGTGAGTATCCCCACACCCGCCCGGCGCCTCACACTCTGGGCAACTCCGGAGAAGAAAAGAGTCCAACCCCTATCCAGAAGTATGGTTCCAGAACCAAGACTGTGCGTAGAGGTAAGCCCCACCAGATCTAACCGGTAGCGCTCCACCTCCCGCACAAGTTCCGGCTCCTTCCCCCACAGAGAGGTGACATTCCACGTCCCCAGAGCCAGCCTCTGCTGCCCGGGTGTGGTCCGTCGAGGCCCCTGACCTTCACTGCCACCCATGTCATCAATCTTTGAAAAACCTTATTATAGAACTGTCAATCGATTAAAAAATTTAATCTAATTAATTACATACTCTGTGATTAATTAATCAAAATTAGTCGCATACATAATTAACGGTGCCTGAACCGATACTTTTTAAGAAGGTAAAAAAAGAAAAGAAAAAAAAGGGTACTAAACAACAGTTGGTGACATTAAAGAATGGCTTGTTTATTGCTAAGGCCATATGGTCAAAATTAAGTGATTTAATAATAATGTATAACAATAACAATAACTTATTTCACTAGTAAATTGCTGTTGAACGACAAAAACAACAACCAGATAGGAAAAGGACATTTACAATAACTTCAAATGCACCACGAGGCTGTAGTTTACCAGTTTCATTGAACTCACCGTCTGTGTTGTTTCTCCGACGGCAGCTGCAGATTGTTACATACGGGTGTTGAATCCTCTACAGTAAAACACAGTCAAACTTCACACCGTTTAGCATTAGCTGTCAGCATTTTAACTGTGTTTAATCCAGCTACTAGCTAGCGGTAGGCTAACGTTAGCTGCTATTGTGTTAACTAGCGTCACATGCAGTGGGGTTTGTGTTTCCTGTAACGTCTGTTTCAGAGCATCAGAGAGATTCACAGACATATCAGTAGCACCAGATTTTCGTCTGTATGCAAACGTCAATATGGAATGGATTAATCTGCGTTAATTTTTTTAACGCGTTTTTTTTCTCAGATTAATTAATCAAAATTAACGCGTTATTTTGACAGCCCTATATAGAACTCTTTTCCCTCGTCTGTTTGAAGTTTCATAGGCACCCGTCCTTGACACAATATTTCTTTAAAGGCACTTATGACGGTGGGGCCAGATTTGTCTTTAAGACATCTGGCCCATGCGTACTTAGAAAACACATCGATACAGGTTAAAATATACCGAACGTTATCGTTTTCCTCTGAATATTCAGACATATTGACCAGATCGGCCTGAAATTGTTTATCGATACTGTTCCTGGGGAAATGTCTCAACGCCGGAGCGTGTAGAGTATACACATCCTGACGCAACAGAAACTTTTTAACCGTAGGAATTGGTGGAGCCAACCCCGTACATTCTTTGACTACATTGCGAAGCTTATGCACCCCCCCTAACCCTCCAGGGTGTGCGGGGTCATAATATATTTTTTCGCATGACCCTCTCCATGATTCATCTAGGACACATGTAAGCACATTAGATTTATGCCAACCTTTTTTATTCTACAACACGCTCATGACAGTTATGTGGACAGCGAAACCCCCTCTATTACAGATAGAGTTTTGGCTAAAATGGATACATCCGTTTTACTGCTTATGAATACATGTAGTTTTTGCAAATCATGTAAGACATTGTTACAATGTTTCTCTTTCACATACAAACTCACCACATCTATAAGCATCGTGTACATAACCAGTATATGATATACTTTCAGCATCTTGAAATTGTGTGTGATGTTAGTTATGAATGTCTCCACAACACTCTCACGAGTTATTAGCATTGATAACAACATTTGCATCAACTCATCCCAAGGGGGTGTGCTATACTAGCTTCTAACAAGATCCATCAGTTTTTCTAACCTACACACATCAATGCTATTTACATTACGCTTACTCTGGTACTTTTTAACATCATTCACATTGATGGCAATGGTTTGATCTAAAATACAGGATAAACGAGTTATCACATAGCTCTCACTGATATGGTCATACATTACACGTAAACAGTTCCCCATATCCACACACAGTTACTTTTTTTCTCTCATATAAATCTCTCCAGTAGTCTCCAATTTCTCAAATTTCAGCCACTTTGACAACGTCCTCACCAATCATAGCATCATACATTTCTTGTATTTTGACTGTGACATCTTCCACAGATTTCAACTCATATACAAAACGGTTTCTGCTACACCATGGATTCTTGCACCATCAGCACAGAGCTGTTTCATCGCCAGAAAGCGCCGTATGACAGGGATAAATTTATCCGTCAACAGTCTTTTCATAAGCTGTTCAAAATGTCTTGCATAGAACCCCTCTGGTATACTGCCCAAACACTCGTGCTGTTTCTGACTGTTTCTTGTAAAGTACCACGTTAAGCAGATGTAGAGACGCTGTTTTAACACTATCTATAAACAATGTTGACACCATTCCGTCCGATTGATCATCCCCCACATTGTCTGAAGAAACACAGCCATCTGGCAGTTGTAAGACATCAGACGATTTGGGGGAAAAGCGGATGTCCATAGGGGTGTGGGGAAGGTAGTGGTGACCTGATCAAAAGAGAGGGTGGTAAAGGGGGGGAAATTTGTTGCAGAGCCAGGAAGCGTTCAGGGGTTATATATGTTGATAATGATGATGATGATCAGAGCGATTGAGGAGATCCGGTTGCGGTCAGCTGAGCAAACAAACTGTGTTGGCTCGGAGGCGTCCCGGATGATAAACAGTTCCACTCCATACATTCTGGAGAAGAAAAAAAAATCCACACATTACACGTCACAGTAATACACAATAAGAAAATTTAATTTTAATTTAAAAAAAGATTTTTAACTGTTTTACAAGCAAATAGCACATACAAAAAGACCCACCGTTTTACTAGTCTTTGTGTCTGACGATTTTAGGTCTATAAAGTGATCGTGGCAGGGGCAGAGAGTGTTGTCCGCCGTCATCGAAAATCTACTTTTTTCTTATGGTCTCATAAGAGCTCCTTATTTGGTCTCTTCTGATGATATAATCGACGGTATCAAACTGCTTCTTCAAAGTCTCCCAGTCACACCATTGTATGAAGAAGCCATTTTTAAACCACTTGTTGCATTCAGCGTTAGAAACAGGATATGGCTTTAACAACCATTCTTCACGACCTCTGGCTGCAATAACCTTCTCTTTTTCTGCGCATACACTTAGGAAAATAAAATCCTCAGCAGATCTTGTGAAACGGTCTGCTTCCACACGGTAGATTTCACCCCCTTTGCAGCCGTCCCACTGGGACACATACACTATCTCAGGAAATCCAGGGTTGTCCAGGTCCTTACACACAACCTCTCTAAAAAGGTTCCAGTCTTTCACCAAGATCGTACACTCTGTTTTAGCTTTGCTAGATAATTCCGCAACAATGCTAGTGTACACAGCTAATGTCACATACCCCTCACTGTATCGAATGGAATAACAATATCCATTGTCACCCACATATTCCATATCAGCTGTACACGACTCTGCCATGCTTGGCATAAAGATCTTTGGACGGGATCTCTTTTTCCGGGGCGCCCAATTCACAGCAAATGGGGTATCTGTAATAGCAGTAGCTTCTCCAGTACTAGATGATCCATTTCGGTGTGCACGCTTCAGTTCAAATGTACTGGGTCTCAATTCAAATGTACTGGGAGAGAGTGTATCAAGCATACCTTCTTCAATGGATGATCCAGCTTGATATCCAAATAGGTGTGTAGACATGGCTGTAAGACGTTTTTCCTCTTGCTTTTCCTCAAAGGAGTTTAAAAGAAAAATGCATCGTTGGTCAGTTTGAGATGATCGAAGGGACAAAACGAACTGACAAGCTAGCTAGCTAGCTAGCTAAAAACGGCAGGTAAAAAAGTGGCCAGACATGTTGAGACATAGTCGTTTGTTTTATTTTAATATATATTTTTTATTTTTTTTATTTTATGTTTTTTTTTTCTCGACCAATCAGAACGCTAAAAAATAGATGCGTGCGCACCCCCTACCCCCCATTGGCGCATGCCTATTACTACTCACATCTACTGCAGTAGGATTCAGTGTGTTCACTCAGAAGGAATCACTTCACATGGGTAGGCACTTGTAATGACATTTTGAACATGTTAAGAGGCTAAAAGCACATTCAAAACTTGCCCTGTTTCAGCCTTCTGGGTGCAAACTGTAGCAGGAGGATAACACGGTGTAGGCAGCACCGATTGTTTTCTTTTTTCTCGCTACTGACAGCACTCCAAATTTACAAACAACAGAGCTACATGTTGAAATCAACCGGAATTCTCCTTAAAGCACTCAAAGGGAAATTTACAATAATATATGTATAAAAGGGGTTAAAATGAAAAATGTATGGATATATTTAAAGTAAAAGTATTTAGTTTTCTTTGTTTTCTCAGCTCTTACAGTGGTTAGAGGCAGTGTGTTCAAGGCATGTTTGAAACAGCAAAGGAAAAATGTAGTCTTTGTGAACCATTAGTTAAAGAGAGCCAGACCATCTTTCAGCTGGGGAGGCTACACTATGATAATGATTATTTATGGTCCATAGTATACTGTGATCTATATAAACAAAACCTTTGACTGCTGTGAAGTGCGTCCCCGTTGTTGTCGCTGTTGTTGTCGCCAGTGTTCAGCGTTTAATTTCCCCGTTTTTGCATCCCCCAGAGCAGGCCAGTGTCATGGCAGTTGTTGCCGGTGTGCGGCGTTTAATTTCCCCGTTGTTGTGTCCCCCAGAGACCGCGGATCATGTTGTCACCATCTCCCCAGAGCAGTCTCATGGCAGTTCGTGAAATGGTAACGTTTCAATTTTGTGGTGACCACCACGAAATAAAGTAGAAAATCGTTTCCCTAGAAATCTGTTCATGGCAACTGCACGGAGTCATTCGTTTTGGGTAAAATTGGTACATTCTAAGTTTTAATACTCAATATAGACACTTTTTTTGTCAATGCAAATCATTTCAACATAAAACTGTATTTACACACACACAACAAGGAACCGATGGCTACAATACATTTGGATAGAGTTAACTTTAACAAATCATGTTAGATTTATAGAACCCACTCGGGTACCAGGGACATGATGAAATTGCCTTAAAGGGATACTTCACCGATTTAGCATTTAGCTTTGTATCAGTAGAAACCCGTTACTATTTTTGAATGACCATGCTTCTCTCCCTCATGTCCCCCTGAGAGGAGAGATCTCTGTATTGTGGGTCTGGAAAAAAGCCTCAGATGACGCAAAATTACAATTTTTGCATCATCTGAGGCTTTTTTGCCGAGAGGCTATGGACTACAGTCCAACTTCCGCATATTTCAAATCCGCCCATAGGGGGTTTGGACTCCGGCATTCTCCGAAATTCCACGAAACAAAACGAGTGTCAGCCATCTTGAATCCTCGCATAGCTTTAGTGGCTTCTCAGCATCAAAACTTTAGATAGATAGATTTATTCATCCCGAAGGAAATTTTAGAACAACAATTATGTGCATTCAAACTACCGCACACGTGTACCACCGGGATACATTGGTACAGATCGGAGAATATGCAGGACACTTTATTACAGACCAAATACTCGACACAGCTTCGCCCGCCTGCTATGGAGACCAGCGGTGCTGATCGAAGCCTCTGGCCGGTAAAGGGACATCATCAGCGGCGGATGTTGAGCGAGTTTGCGGGTGGAAAACTAACGTTAGCCGGCCATCTGTTCCATCAATCCTGCTTGCAAGTGTCCGCTCATTAGACAACAAACTGGACTACATCCAACTTCAACGAAACTCCCAACGCGAGATCAGAGACTGCTGTGTTTTTGTTGTTGTGGAAACAATTGCTATGGACTATGCAGCTACCGCTCTGTTGCCGGGTAAGACTAGTGGAGGTGAGCTGTGTTAACACGGACTGCCTGCCGCAGAAATGGGGGTGCTTGTATCCAACTAACTGCTAACTGCTGGTGGAGTTTGTGACTGTTAAATGCCGACCATTCTACATTATCAAGCGCTAATGCTAGTAGCTAGCTATGTGTTAGCTGAACCTTACAGAGCATATCATGTGTACTAAATGTAGCCTGTTTCGTATGTCGTTTTTATATAATGTCGTTTTCATATATTTTAATTGTGTAACCAATTGAGCCACAGTGAAAACGTTGTTTCGTGTATATGGTTGAAATGACAATAAAACACACTAAAGTTGAGCTGACTGTCTCACCGTCTGTCTGTACCAGTAGGCGTGGCTTGGGGGTAGACGCTAAAGCAGCGAAGCAAGTGCATTCTGGGATTTGGTGTCTTTCATCCACATTAGCCGAAAACACATTTTCTGGCTTTTCTCGGCCTAGAAGCCACCAATTTCAAAAAAAAATCACATTTCTACTACATAAGTGACCCAATTAAAAGATATATTCATCTTTCCAATGGTGAAATATCCCTTTAAAGTTACATAATACCTTTACATAATAGTAGCTTTAAGAAATCAAGTTGCAGTTACAGTCTAAAATCAAGTATCCTGGACATGATGAAGTTACTTATCATTACACAATAAATTATTATTACTGTAATGGAAAAATAAGATGTTAAATTAACACAATTTTAATAGACAGTCTAATTTGAATAAAATATGTTGATTTGTCAAGAAATAGAGAGAGAGAAAAAAAGTGTCAGTTATCCACATTCTGATCATGTGGGACACATTAAAATCAAGTAAATTCTAAAAAGACTTTCAGTGTGTGACGGGGCATCACGCTAGCGATGCGCTACCTATTTTCCCTCAGAGACTGAATGTAAATGTTGCCTGTATAGGTTTATTTAGCGTGTTCATATATTCTGTTAATTACTGTCGTGACTGTCTATTCACCTGAGCCACCCCTACATTGTATTGTGTTGGTATGTTCCAATTTGAGGGGCAGGCTTCAGGCTATATAGAGTGGCAGTAGTATTTACTCGGAGGAGAGCTGTCAGGACACCTGAGGGAGTAGGACGTAAGTCTGTTGGAGATCCTCAGAGTGATGACTTGAGTTAAGGTCAATTAGTGAACAGTTGTATATTTATCCATCCATCCATCCATCCATCTTCATCCACTTATCCGGGGTCAGGTCGCGGGGGTAGCAGCTCCAGCAGGGGACCCCAAACTTCCCTTTCCCGGGCCACATTAACCAGCTCCGACTGGGGGATCCCGAGGCGTTCCCAGGCCAGGTTAGAGATATAATCCCTCCACCTAGTCCTGGGTCTCCCCCGAGGCCTCCTCCCAGCTGGACGTGCCTGGAACACCTCCCTAGGGAGGCGCCCAGGGGGCATCCTTACCAGATGCCCGAACCACCTCAACTGGCTCCTTTCGACGCAAAGGAGCAGCGGCTCTACTCCGAGCTCCTCACAGATGACTGAGCTTCTCACCCTATCTCTAAGGGAGACGCCAGCTACCCTCCTGAGGAAACCCATTTCGGCCGCTTGTACCCTGGATCTTGTTCTTTCGGTCATGACCCAGCCTTCATGACCATAGGTGAGGGTAGGAACAAAAACTGACCGGTAGATTGAGAGCTTTGCCTTCTGGCTCAGCTCTCTTTTCGTCACAACGGTGCGATAAATTGAATGTATATTTATATTATATTATATTATCTTATTGTTTTGACTCCCAAGTCAATTTATTTTATTTCCTTGAAAGTATATATTTTTGTTTTCTTTAATTGTTTTGTTAATTTTTATTTCATGATTTTGCCTTATTGGGCCTTAATTGGGGTAAACAATAAAAATCCCATCTTGTCAACTTCATCTCCGACTCATCCTGAGTGTTTACACCTGCTCACGACTACTCATCTACATCACCCTTGACATAGTGCAATTGTCCTGGGTGTTGCTAAACCTGGATTCAGCAACAGTGTCCAAAAGAACGGAGACAGCAGGAGGGAGGGAAGGACATCCGGCACGTAACAGAAGCACCAGACTTTAAAGATATTTTAAGCAGTTGGTCTCTATCTTTCATCAATTTCCTACATTCATCATTAAGTCATGGCTTAAAGAAACATGCACATGATATAACTAAGATGGAGCCGTTTTTTTCCCCCTTTTGCCCTACATTACAGTAAAGATGTAGGTTTTGCATTACTGGTTTTCATTTTACAATCCATGACAACTAGTAGATGCCCTGCAAGATTTAAACAAAGGGAGAGCCAATTTTACAGAAATGAGGATTTTATTATTATTACAGTATTGTGCGGCATTGAAGAGAACATGGGTTAGAAATACATTACATGTATTTCCAGACAGGAAGTAGATCCACTCTTAACAACAGTCCGAACAACTTCTCTCATGTTTACATATATGGATTATGATTTACAATATGCACATATATAACTAAAATAGAGTGATATGAGAAAGTAAATGAAAAGATTATCATTTACACAAGTAATCAGGACACTTTAAGATTGATTTAAATCAAATGGTGAGAGCAAATAAGTAATGAATGACTGAAGCAACATGAAATATGAGGAGGAAATGGATACAAGAATAGTACACAGTAATCCTTGATTCAATGATAACTGATAGTTTAGGGATGCTACTGCTAAGAGGTTAGAATTATACAATTCTGACTAAAAGACCAATAACATACCCCAAACCAGCGTGCAATTTATTTAATAAATGACCTAATGACAGATGAAACCGTCTTTTTAATGACCTTGCAGGTCACACTAAGTGGTCACTGCAGACGTCCTCAGTTCAACAGTGGTTCCCTCTTCCTACAGTTGCAGGTGGAGGACACACGCCATGCCCCTGCATGAAACAGACTAAATAAACATCAATATTCTGTATCAAATTTGTATGACCTATTACACATAAAAGTAGGCAGAAACTTCATTCAATTTCCGAGGACTATTTCATAAATCCTCGAAACCAAGTCATCAGTGGGCGAATCCAAGTCATGAGTTTGTGAGTCCAAGTCAAGTTAAGAGTCCAGAGAACAGCGACTTGAGTACTCATTACTGACTACAGCATACTGTTTAAACTGATGGACACTGACCTGTCTGAAGGTTCCTGCTGTCAAACACATCTGTCCAGCTGCCCACAGTGGCACCATGAGAACAGAGGAAAGGGTCATGGTCCGTCCTAGAGCGTACGCCCATTCACGGTAAACGTACCAGTCGTTAAACTTGAGGGCTTTGTAATCAATCAGGTACAGGAGTAAGGTGATCTATGAGGGAGGGTCAAAATAAGCAACATTGAAAAAAAAAATTCTTTGCGCTGCTCTTTATTACTCTCTATCTGAATGCTGAGCAATTTTACACATTCCTGATTAAAACTATGACTTTGCTTTTCACAATCACTACAAACTAAATGGTAGTTTGAACCAAGAAGTAGAACTATAAGTTGCAGTTAGTTAGGGTTTGGGTTAAATGCTTTTGGTCCAAGCAGGCACCGAATCTGTCACTGAGGCTGACCACTTGTACGTCACAGTTTTCAGTTTTGGACTCTTTGTTGAAATTACAATCCCTCTCATAAATTGTTCTTATCTTGCTTGTGCCATGACACCACAATGATAAGAAGTTTGCAGACTGACACACCTGCTGTATACAATCTGCAGCACAGGTAAACCAGATAGTTTAGACTTCATTTAGCCACAAACTGCCTGCAGTATTGCGGTATACCGCCTTACTATAACATCTTAGAACAATAAAGCTATCTAAATACAGTCATGATAAAGATTTTTAACTATTGGATTGCAGTGAAATTATTGGTAAAATGCAATAAAATGATCTGGATTACCTGTAGAAAAATGTGATCCATAAAATAAAACTGCATTTTGAGTTCTCAAAGACAGATCCAGTTCTTATTGTCTTGGTTATTTTTCTTCCCCTGTGGCTCTTGTGTCGGCATAGCCTGAATAAAAAAATAAAATTAACGTAAGTAAACCTTCCACGATACAGTAAATACAATAAACATGTAATTAACAAACATTTTAATAAACAAAACCAACAGCCATTTAACAAATATTGTGTAAAGCATTGTTTTTATAGTATGATGGTCCTGAATTAGGACAAAACCATTTAACCATGGGATATTTCAGTAAATTTAGTCTACCCCTAACATTTTAATACAACACTACAACACTATAAATACATTATAAAAAACATGACAAACAATGATACATATTGGTAATTGATTGAAAGTGCACAGCATTTGTAAAAATAAAAAAGAGAGAGTATAAGTCAGGAAGAAAAGAATACAACAGTGCAAAGAATGGGATACAAACAGGAGAAAAGTGAAGTGAATTTAGTAATGTTATGCCACATACCATCTATAGACATCTGTTGAGTTGTGTTTCTTCTTCAGCTTCATTGCGTTTTGACATAACCTGCACCTTATTTTCTTTTTCAAAAGCTTTTTGTTTTGTAGCCATCTAATCAGCTTGACTGTCTTCCTTTTAGTTGCCTTTCCTTCAGTCAAACACAATATTTTACTTTCCAGACTCATGTCCCTACCATGGATTGTAAAATTGGTCTTAACGTGAGGTTTGCTGGCCTATTTTTTTTTCAGCGATGTTAATTGCCCGCGTAAACCTAACCAATCAGAGACAGAGTAGGGTGAACTTTCGCGAGCGGTCTTGTGTGCCCCTGTCGAATAGTGTTTTGCCTCCTGTTAAAATGCATAGCGCCCCTATCTGTAGAGATGCTCCCTAACAAAAACATCATAAACGTTCTTAATGATATCAAACTATTTTAGAAACACGTTGGAAATCCAGGTACCTCCAGAGCTCCACTTGGGACTTTGCCTCGGAACGAGAAAAGCTTCCACCGTTCTGCAGTTAGCACCAGATAACGTTACTGAGGACAGTGGAGAGGAAGGGGAGGAGGAAGAGGAAGAGGAGCGTGCAAGATCTGAAAACAACCTAAGCATGGAATCCTTAGCTCTGCGAAGAGGCAAGAGAAAGTGTCAGAAACCTCAGTATGACATGGACAAAATTATTGGTATGTAACATAAGAAAACATTGATCTTGCTAATTTGGTGACGGAAAAGTATGTTATAAAATTCAGAACGTTACAAAATTACAGTGACGTTTGCTAACTAGCTAGCTAGCAAGAACAAGCTAACGTTAGCCAGGTCAACTGCGTGCTAGTTTTCAGTATTGGTTATTCCAACTTACTGGTAAAGGTCAACGTTAGCTATAAAAGCTTATTATTATTTATTCTCTTTTACAATGGATAACGTTATCACTGTACTCCAGCTTTGTAACTATTTAGGTTTAGTTTATATCATTGTTTTGTAATGTTACACTGTTAACGTTACACAACACTTCACTAATGTGAAAAAATGGTTAGCGTACCGTTCTGGAATAACATTAATGTTACTTCTAAAAAATTATTATATATAACTTACATTACATTGAATTAGCTGAAGTATCAGGTTAAAATGTGTATCTTCATGTCATCCTTCTGGGCCTCTGCATAGTGAAATGATAACGTTACTCCCACAACCCCCTCCTAAAAAACAATAAGCAGTAATAAGTGATGTGACATTGATAGTGACGCTAAAAAATTATGCTTTAAGTTATTCTCTTCTGTTTTGTCTTGTGTAATCTTCCACCCAGACCTGTCTGTGCAACAGCCTCCACAAGATAAGGCACAGAAAAAAACTGCAAATGCCAAGATGCATGAAAAAGGTATCCTACATTGTTTTGTCTGTATTGTTGGTAACCTCTACCCTTTTTTAAAATCCTGACAGACTTATCAATATTTTAGTGCTGCATTAAGTCACACAAAAAAAAAGTACTGCTAAAAAGGGGGTGTCTGCTTTATTACATTGTCAGTGCTGTATATAAGCTATTGTAAGGTTCATTTTACTCCAGCCCTCACTCAAATTGTTGAAATATAATGTTGACTTTTTTCAGCATTGTATGTTGTATTTTATGTGGTTTTTATAAAGCTTACTACAAATACTAAATTTCTAAAACTTACTAATAGTTGATATGAATCCAAAAGGAATCCCCAACATACAAAATTATCTGAAGAGGTTCTTATCTCCTAATACAAAATTAGCCCTTGACCTGGCTGCTACTTAGACATAAACATACATTACTGGCCAAAAAAGAACATTGACATCATCTGTAGCGAAGGTATTATCTCTCTAAATTTGTTTATATCTTTCATTCAAAATGTACAGTGCTTCCACCTCTGCATGACCATCCAGGAACCTCTGCAAAAGAAAAACGGTATGTGGCATGTGTTTCATAGCCAGTTACATTCAGTGAAACATTAAAGATGGAATTTATATTTTCAGTTTTATAATTTTAGTTTTATGCAGCTTTAATTATCTGCCATTTTGCTATTGGCTAAGGAGAGGGAGATTGTCAAAAGTTTCAAAATGTAATAGTATTTCATTATGAGGCCTCCATCTGTTCCAGAATACTCTACTCCACAGACACTTCTGCAGGAGGCTAGGCAAACCATTGAAAGGCAAAAAGGTGAGATTGCCACCTTAAAACAATGGATTGACATGCTTACTGAGGAGAGAAATTTCCTAAGTAAGGTAAAGATGATTTGAGGAGATTACAAGTTCATAAATGTACATGTACGTTGATTGTGATGAAACATCTGCTGTTAAATCACTTTGTTATTTGTTTTGCACAGCTCTTACGCTAAAAAATGACAGGAAAGCTGAGACAGCAGTTAAGATCTCACCTGTAAAGAAACAGTCTGGACGGAAGAAAGATGACTCAGATGAAACTGACCTTTCCTCATCTAATGAGTCCTCTGATTCTGAGGCAGACACAGCATCATCTGAGGACATGAAGCCCAAAAAGTCCAAGTCCAAGCGCAAAACAAAAAAGCTGAAAAAAATGCGAGGTATGTACTGAGTTGTTCAAATACTTAAGTGACATATTTCTCAGTCTGTTTATGGACTGCAAGTTTGAAATGAGGTCGCCTGAGCACGTTGACCAATGCTGACAAAACAAAAAGAACCATTCTGTGAGCAGAAACATGTTATACCTTCCCTAAACAAATTCCTCCCTAGTAGTATCACAAAAGTCCCACAACTGCAGAGGGCACTAATTTTTAAGAGAGATGCAGCAGGTGAAAGCTATTTCCATCGAAGCTGACAGATGCCTTACTCATCAAGTTGTTGTGTTATGCAGTGTGTTGAATCCTTACAAATGCATAACATCTGCAAAACAATTAGCCAATTTAATTTTGATGACTGGTTTGTCATAAACCCCAAAAGACTGAAGTTGCCATTAAAATTGACAGCAGTGTTGCTTATAACTGGACATTTATCTGTAACACAGCGGTTGTCACAAGTTTATTAACCAGTGGGAAAATGTCCCCATCGTGGCATCCCTATTTCATAGAGAGTCATAGACATACTGTATGTGTCCTTTTTTGCTCACACATGCCTCGCCTGTGTATTTACTTGACTCCTCCTACCGTCTAAATGCACACATGGCATTACCATATTCTTTTATGATACTTAATTTATTAATTTACAAAGAACAGCTTCTACAGTTGTTATGTTTTACATGTTTTATCTTCTGGCACATATCACTCTGATTAAGTAATTATGATGGCACTAGTCATTTTTATATACCTATTAGTTCCTCATTTGCTCGGGCTGGCCCCTAAAAGTCAATTAATGTGAATTAAGATCAGTCGATGGAACCCAAATTTGAATCTCAGTTTCTGAGTCAAGCCCTAATACTAACCACTAGCATTAACTATTGCTTGACTGCTGTCCAGATGTGCGCAGTAATTTAACAGTTACATTCTTTACTGACCGAGAGACACCCCAAAGCGTACAGGTGCAATTCTTACTAACTTTTTAAATGATACATTGGTACAAAGTGGCATTTCTCATTCTAACAAACATCTTTGGCAAGTGTGTGAACAATGGCTTGCAATGCACTTTTATCAGATAACATTCAAGAGTTTCATTTTGTAATAATTCATGAAATTAAAGGTGATAAAGCTGATAAAATTAAAAAAAATGAGAAGCTAGCTAGCAGCATTGATTTTACCCTTGATTTTATGCAGGATATTTGGTTGCAGGGAGGTCGTAGTGACATTTTATGTTTTAAGGGGGTAATTGTCACAAGGTCAGCGTTCAAGGTATTGGCCTGAAGTGCTGGCTGAGTTGACTCAACTAGAAAATTCTGATTTGGGTACATTGCTAGTGTGTTCTTGAGTAAGAGTTGGGTTGAAACATTGCTAACGCAACTTAAGAGAGCTCTGATTCCAGTTTGCATTTTACCTTATTATTGTTACTATTGCTGCACAATTTGTACCAAGTATTTAAATGTGTGCTAGGGTTGACTACTGTGTTAAGAGCTAGTGTTCTGATGATAAAGCAAATAGGGTGGGTTTTAAGTTTCATTTGATCATGCTACTTGTGTTTTTTTGTCTTACAGTGAAAACCCCTGACCACTCCATCCAGCGTTACAACATGGTGCTGGAGATGGTGAGGAATGATGGCATCAGCAAAGCGGAAGCCTATGCAAGGCTTGGAGTAGATCGGAATACCATTGTATATCAGGCACCAATTGCTGAACTTGCAGCTACCAACCACGAGCTGTACAAGACATTGAGGTACTTTTAAAAGAAAGGACAGCCTCAAAAGGTTTGCTGAAACATGTAAGGGCTTTTGTGAGCAGGAGCCTACAGCTTCAGCAATTCAAAAAAAAAAGAAGCTGGATCCTTGCTGGACATTTACAAGAAATAAAAGGGTCAACTTGTTGATTGTCATGTTATTGGACATCATAGGCCTACAACTTAATTTTGCATACTTTTTGAAATTTGTGTATTTCTGTTGCTTTTTGTAGGATTTAAGTTGGATCTTGAAGCTGTTTTTGAATGTTTACTATTTGTAAACATTTGCATTTACAGATCATGCATCTGTTTTTTTTATTTTTTTGTAAAGAATTTTCAGGTCTACAGACCTGAAACCTACCTACTAAGAACTTAGTAAAAAGTCAAATTCATAAATATTCTACTTGGGTGAGCATTGTTCTCAGGCATTACTGTTTAAGTGCCTTATGTTGTGAATAAAGCAACTATAAAAGTGCATCTGCAGTATACTGTATTTTGTGTAAATCTAGTGACCTTAGTATAATTTTGCAAACCCACTCCTTTAATTCTTAATACATTTCAATTTTATGGCACCATTAATCATATCTGATTTATCAATGTTAAAGATGTACCAGCTTAGCACTTTATTTGAAGGGCCACAAACATGATGAAGTAATGAAGAAGTAATAATTAGTTAATCATGATTACAACACTATAATTCATTAGAATATATGTACACTGCTGTGACTGGACAGTTTTTTGTTCTGTCATTTTAACTACAGAGTTACCTGATGAAGAAGACATGAACATCATTAATAAATCAGAAGTCATGATGATTCAAATACCTTAATTAATGCATTAATAAACGTATTGTTCCTGCATTAAGTCATGCATGAGATACTATAAATCCATGTATATTATTGATAGTTCATGAAGTACTACATGACTGAATTCATGATAATTCATGCATGTAGTCATGCATGAATTCATGATAATTCATGTACCATTATTATAAAGTGTTACCGAGACGTCTGTAAACTCGTGGTGATAAAACATTTAAAACTGCATCAGCGTTTAATGTTGACGTTTGTTTAAGCCATATTACATGAGAGGGTTTCATTTCGAGGTCCGAAAGGCGCATTACTGAAGTATAGGCCTCCTCAAGTGTAATATTGTGATTATACAACAACGGTTACCAACAAAATAAGTGATCAATCTGTATTCATATTGTGGAGCAATTCGCTCTTGAAATACAAAAAACAGACAGGATTTCTAGTTCCTCCCTGTTTAGTAAACCAGCCAATTTACCGTGGGATTTATCAATCTGAATAAATCCCGCTCGCACATATAAACACAAAACTGCTTTGCTACCTCCATCGTGTTGTAACTAAGACATCTGCTGAGAAAGTTATTGTATTCATTAGCATGATTGCCGTACTGTTTAGTTCACAAACATCCAACACACCAAAGTACAAAGACATAGCGGACCAGACGCAAGCTTTTATTTTGAAAAGCCGAAGCTCGGGGATGGCACCAGCCGGGAGGGCATGAGCGGGAGCATAGACTGTATATTACTAATATATTATGTTGTTAATAATAATAATAATAATATATGAATTTAATATACAGTCTATGGAGTTCTCCAGGCTGCAGCCATACCTGACTCTGATAAAAAGGCAGAGCGCTCTCTCCCCATGGGGTCTAAAATCCAGCTGTTCCACTAGCTGCCCCCTCTAGAGGCCTGGAGAACTTCCGTTGTGTAATCTGGATGCTGCGTTTTTTTGTTGCATTTGTTTTCGGGGTTTGTGTGCTTTTCTTTTTGCATCGTTTCATATTTGCAGCGCGTTTATGTATTTGGTTGTGTTGTGTGTATTTGCAGTGCGTTTGCTGAATGCTGCGCATGTGTTGTCAAATTAATGAAGTTGTTTTCTTAATTTGCTTGTGTTTTGTCTATTTGGGTGTGTTTTCTTAAGTTGCAGGGCGTTTGCCCCTGTCGGCCACCGTAGTTTTGGTAAGACAAACACAACATTGATGTTATGCATCATTAGATGGCACAAAAGATAGTTTAGAATTGCAAAAGCCAGGGTCGCAGATTAGTTCAGGAAAGATCTGCTGATGCTAGAAAGTGAAAATGTCAAATTCACACAAAAAATCCAGCAAGTCCAGTGGCAAAAAATCCCACTTCTGGTTTGACAAATCTCTCTGAAACGTTCTGAATGAATTGCTAAATTCACTTTATTCCTCACCAGTGACAGCAGAGGAATAAAGTATTTCCAGCAGAGTTTAAAGAAAACTGATGGTCTCTGTCCTGTCATGTCCTCTATGATGTTGGAAAAGCACCTGATGGAAGACCAAATGGTCCATTTAGTCAATATTACTGTCTACAGACCCAACACAATAGTGTGATCCAGACAGCTGGAGGATCTGTTAAAGTGATTAAAACATTTGCTCTCATTCAGCTGATGGGATTGCTCTGAACAAAGATATCGGATCTATTTTTATAGTATAGTTAACATTTTCAATTTAGGAATATTTCTGTAAATGTCGACATCGGGTTTGAACATATGTTACAGACAAATGCACTATTTCCCCCACTTTCAGCAACTGTGTAACTTAATAACTGAGCCTTTTTTATGAAGTTTATTAGATGTATTTTTTTTTATTCACATCTTCAGTAACAACCAATATGTTTGGGGCTGAAAGCCACAGACAGGGTCAGAAGTGAGAACATACTGAGAGAAGGACTAATACATTGTTGATTTTGGTCTTCTTAAAGGATTGCTGACAATAGCAAAAATATAGACTAACACCGTCTTTATGCTTTAAGTAATGAGTAATCTGACTCACCAAATATCCAGCCCACAGCCAGGCATTCACAAATAGCCACAAAATTCTGACTGACTCTGGTAGAGCCATAGAAGTCAATGAGTTGGAATATGTAAATTCCTCCCTAAAGCAAGAAAATGACATTTTTTAAATGAAATGTGTTTACTTTTTTAAATGTGTTTTCATAAAGAAAGCTTCATAAATAATTGCGTTCACCTCCATAACCAAGGTAAGATGTATGAGGAAGCTGGAGACACAGACGGCGAGGACAAAGATCTCGTGCCTCAATGGTGCACGAAACCACTTTGGAAACAAATTGGTCACCGTGGTGATAAAACTCTCCACTGTCACAAACTGGGGACAGAATAAAATGAACTTTTTCATTTGTGTCTTAAAAACATCTATCATTTGTCAATAGGTAATGAGACAAATGGTATTACATGTGTGTCAACAGTCAGCAGAAGTTGCTTTCTTTGGGTTATGCTCCTGCTCTTTCTGTTTCAATATCCCTCTTAATTTGCTCTGAGGATCAAAGGTAAAGGTACTTTATTGTCAGATACATGTAGCGAAATTCATTTTCTGCATTTAGCCCATCCCTCAAGGGAGCAGTGGGCAGCCATTTACAGCGCCGGGGGACCAACTCCAGATCTGAGCCAGTGCCTTGATCAAGGGCACTGACTGGAGAACCTAGTACATGTTTTTTGACGGTGGGGGAAAACCAGAGCACCCAGAGGAAACCCACGCAAACATGGGGAGAACATACAAACTCCACAAAGAAATGCCCGGAACGACCTGGATTTGAACCCAGAACCTTCTTGCTGTGAGGCCACAGAGCTAACCAGTGGGACACCATGCTGCAAAGGTTGCTGAGGTGAGACTGGGTGACAGGATGGAGTGGAGAGGTTAATAAAGTGAAATGATGTCTTTAAAGATCAAATGTTGGCAACATTTTGAAGTCTATGTTGGATCGGGTAGTGTTCCTCTGTCCTATAGAGACCACAACTCTAACTGTACAGATCCACCTAGCTGTCCACTTTATTCCTATGGGTGACGTCAAGTAGTGATGGTCAAATGAAGCTTCGTGAACCACTGTCTTTATTTTCTGAGCTCACTAGATGGTGCTCTCTGTTCAACAAAGGGTTGAAAACACACTGAATTGCCATTCCTTTAACCTTTTTATCTGAACAGAGAGCGCCATCTAGTGAGCTCAGAAAATAAAGACAGTGGTTCGCAAAGCTTCATTTGCTTTAACGCACCCGAAAAGCATCCCGGGAACGCGGCACTGCATTTGCTTATTACAGACATTTCCACACAGCAATACACACGTACATGACTGATTGCTGACTCCCATGTTTTTTCTGGTTTCTGTAAATAAATGCTTATTTTACGCTTAAACCTCGTCCGATCTACCAACTCTGTTGCAGCCTGTGAGCTGGATTGTGGCAGTTGGTGCAACAATCTTACGTGCGTGTCGACACTCAGCAGAATGAGCATCAGGAAGAAGCAGACAGTCCAGAACTGTGGAAAAGGCATCATAGCTGTTGCCTGAGGGTAAGCAATGAAGGCCAAACCTGGACCTGTGTATTGGAAATAAACATGGAGAGTCAATACTGATACATACAGTATATTGTTTGTTTTTTTTCAAAGACTTGCTTTTTTAAAGAGTTATACCTGACTGAGCCACAGTGTCGACACTAACACCCTGTTTCTGAGCCATGAATCCAAGTACAGAGAAGACGACAAATCCAGCAACAAAACTGGTCCCACTGTTCAGCAGACAGATCCAAAAGCAGTCCCTAGAGGCCACAGAAAGAGAGACAATAGGTGATGTTTTAATTTGTTAGTAACAAAACAGGAAAGAAACGGGAAATATGATGACAAAAATACGGACCCCCTGAGAGGCAAGTGATCTGAATTGTTTTCTCTCCTATGTTCATGACTTAAGAACAGGTGAAAAGAGGTTTTGCCAGTTTACGTGCATTATTGTTTTCTTTCAATTTTAGTTGCTCTATGCACTTTAATACAAAGTACATGCAGTACATCACCTGCCAATCATTTCACCTTTTTCACAGAAAAAAGTAATTAACACAAAACAATGCCCCCAGGTAGAATCAGGTGGAATGTATGGAACTTTGATCATCCTGGCAAACCCTCATCTGTTAAGTCATAAACGCAGGAGAGAAAACTAATTTAGATCAGACTTAGAAAATACAAAACCTATTTCTTACCTGAATATAACAGAAGGTCCCTCTAATATCTAACTTATACTTACTTGTAACAATTGTTGTTGTAGTTATTTTATTGTTGTTGTAGAGTCCCTATAGTCAAGCTGTAGGAGAAGAATATTTGGGATCCTGCCTCTAGCCAGACCTGTAATGTCAGAAAAATTAATAACTCTCATGATACTTCTGATGATTGAAATTTGTGTTTTTTTAAAACTGGTTGTGCCTGTTGGTTAGTTGTCGCTGTACTAAAGTTTCCTAATTTCTATTTATTTCTTCCCAGATTCTCCAATCCATGTGTGTCTGTTCTGTCCTGTTATGTTATGTTATCCATTATCATTTGCCTCACCACCTTTGTTGAATAAATCTTCATTGAATGGACTGAACTTCTCTGTGGCTTTTCCTGTGCATTCTGACCGATGCCCCATGACGATGGCAATCAACCTCTAAAACTGAATCCTCCTTAACAGTCGCTATTATCACTATGCCATTGCCATGACATGTTTTGGTCCCTAATAGATAACTCCTAATTCCGCTTTCTTTGTGTTTACTTTAAACTCTGGTCAGATCGATGAACATTAACTGGAACCTCTGAGCAACATTACACACTGAAAATATCAAGTTTGGAAGAAAATTTGGAAGGTGCAACAAGGCAGGCCTGCTTGGTTCTTTCAGAGAATGATTGTAAAGATTTACAAAGAATATGTTTAGGGCATTACCTCTCTAACTGGGACGTTTTGGGACCGATTGGTGGGATTGCTATGGACGAAGTACACACAGAGATACACTGGTAAGAGCCAATGAGGTTTAACCATGTATCCAGCTAATTTAAATAGCTCATGTTACTGTATTGTGTAAACAGTTAACTTCATTTAATATTGTATGTGGCCTTTTTGTTTGCTGGGTGCAAATGTTCCACCAAATCAAGTTCCTTCCCGAGACTATTTTGCAGAGCAGCCAAAGACGATTGTAATAGGTTTAAAGAAATGCTGACAACCAAGAACGTATTTTTTGTGTATGTTCCTCTGGCAGACCTTACTCAGCAGCGATGTGGAAATAGAGCTGCACCTAATTGGGCGGAACCGCTCTCCCCATAGGAAAACAATGGAACAGCCAGCATAGAGCGGTTTTACCGCGGATCGTATTTTAGTGCGTATCTGGAATTGGATATTAACGAACGTCCGTTACATTCAAGCCATTGCCAAATGAGTTGATACAAAGCTAATTAGGTGATACAAAGCTAATTAGGTAATTCATTTCCACACAACTCTCTCTGTATTTCTCAGTATGGCTATGTTCAGAAGATTGTGTCGTCATTTTTTGGCGCGCAGAAAATCCAGTTAAATTAATGACCTCTTCTGAAGAGTCAATTGTTTTTTTAATTCTCCGTGTTAAATCCTTAAATCCTCCTTGGTTAAAGGCAAATGCATGGAGGAGGGATGGGGGTGGTGCACGATTACGGAAGGCTTGTATCATGTGGGTACACTGACAGTTTTGTTGTCATTAGTTAACAGCAATTAGGCTACTAATGCAGATGTTTGTACTAATGGTACAGATCAAACACATAAATGCATTGTAAACAGAAATATAAAAAAAAGAAGTTTAAATTGTGTTCCTCATTAATGATAACTGAGTAAGTTGGTTTTAAATCAAATGGTCACCTCAAGGTTAGCCACGCGGTTCAGGTCTGGATAAAGGTAAAAGTAGATCCCGTCCCAAGCTCCAGGTAGAGTCAGGCCCCTGATGAGTAGGACCAGGAGCATCACATAGGGGAATGTAGCTGTGAAATACGCCACCTAAAAAGATTTTTAATGTTAATGATTGCTGTCAATTTATTTACAGCAGGATTTTAACAGTATTAACAGTATTGTTAAATACAGCCCTTTACTGTTAATATAAATGAGAATCTAAATTGCACAACATACAACAACTATAATGTATTCCTAAAATACAGAACTTTACTGCTAACCAACCATCCAGAGTATCTGAAGTAACAGTATCATGCAGGGTTTTTTTGCATTTTGGGAAGAGCAATTTAACACATGTAAAGCCTGATCCGTTCTTTTCTTCATCCATCCCCATCTTACTAATTATTTGGTGAGTAGCCATTTCATTTCATTCATAAATCAGTGCGAGGTCAATCAGGGAAGGTTTGCAGTTTTTTTTGCATTTCTGAATATGTGCAATCAAAGTTCAACGTCAAGTAACTATATTTATAACCCTTTGTTTGTTGTACATCATAATAGTGTTGACAGTGGTAACCTTTTACACTCTATGGAAGTATGTTAGATGTTTCTTAAATTGAACATTCGACTGTTTGAATGTTCCTGGCTGGATTTGGATAGTTCAGGCTGGGATCATTGGGCTGGCTGAGGAGTTAGTTCAGGGTTTGGGATATTTCCACTTTGGATTGTTATGTTCATGGTCCACATTGTGATGAAATGAAGGGCACACAGGCTGGTTTTGTATAGAGATGGTCCGATACCATTTCTTGTGTATCGGCCGATAACGATTACTCATCCGATACGATCCCATTATGATGTGATATGATTGCTATCTTTGTTGTACAGCCTGGCTCAAGTTAAACTGTTTGTATAACATGAACAAACACAAGAGAACGTTCCAGTAGTTTACTGTTTGTAACAGTGTACTTGCATCAATGGAGATCATGGGCGTAATTTACAGGGGGGGTGGGGGTTTACAACCCCCTCCCAATAATCAAAAGTGGCTAGTTTTTTCTAGCCACTGGACTATTGTTTCTATCAGGTTGCTCAAATAAGTCCCTAAAGACTCTCCAGCTGACCCAGAATGCTGCAGCGCGTGTTCTGACAAGAACTGAGAAAAGAGATCATACGTATTTCTCCTGTACTAGCTTCTCTGCATTGGCTTCCTGTAAAATCCAGGATTGAATTTAAAATCCTTCTCCTGACCTACATCTAAATGGTCAAGCACCATCATATCTTGAAGACCTCATAGTACCTTATTGTCCCACTAGAGCACTGCCCTCCCAGAATGCAGAGTTACTTGTAGTTCCTAGAGTCTCTAAAAGTAGAATGGGTCCAGGCTCTGACTGGGAACGAGTCAGAGCCTTCAACTATCAGACTCCTCTCCTGTGGAACCAGCTCCCAGCCTAGGTTCGGGAGACAGACACCGTCACCACACTTCCACGCAATGTTAAAGTCAACCAAGACAGCCCCTCCACACCCATCAGCATTTCTGGACGGATCTCATCAATCCCCGGGGCTTTGCCACTGTGGAGTTGTTTGACTACCTCAGCGATAGGCCTGTCACGATAACAAATTTTGCTGGATGATAAATTGAGAAACAGCATTCCTTGAGTGTTTGTGCGATAGACTACAGACTCTGTACTACATTTAACAATTATTTATTAAACACTAAACATTAAATTTAAATAACATATAATTAATGAATCTATCTATATCTATGTGGCTATATCTGCCACATGGCAAGTAAATGTTTGTACCAAAATAGTTCTGTTGATCAGTCTTCATTTTGGCGAAGGTACAGCTAGTTTTTTTCTGCTCCTCTGCTGTCTGCAGGTCGAAGCTTCGCGGGCGCGGGCCGACACACACACACACACAAATACTGGTGCAACTCTGACACACTTTCCGCCCAACCGGTGTTGATGTTCTGTGTATTGTTGGACACAGGCAGCCACTTTCCTGAAACCGCTTGCAAGACTGACAAGTCCACAGTGGCGTGTATGTCTGAGCCTGTCTCCACCGCCTCCACCTGCAGGTTGTCAACTGTGTGCTTTGGAATGAAAGGGAGAAAACGGGACGCAGAGTAACAGGACGCTCATATACATATTTTTTTTCTGAGGGCACCTTAACTGCAAAGTGCTGCCGGAAAACCCTGCTCCAACAACTACAGTTTTCTGTCTCTCTCTCTCTCTCCGCCAGGAGTCCCGCACACACAAAGACCATGCAACTGACAAGAGGGTTCACTCTTGAGCATGGTCATCCAGTCAATCCCCCGTCATCCTCCAGCTCTGCCTCTAACGTAGATTAGATTAGTTGGATTTAGGAGTTCCTCAAAGTGCTCCTTCCTATTACCTCCTCAGTTGAGGTCAACAACGTCCCATCCTTACTGTACACAGCTT
The DNA here is from genome assembly GCF_031162955.1 of Sander vitreus. Classification (NCBI taxonomy): domain Eukaryota; kingdom Metazoa; phylum Chordata; class Actinopteri; order Perciformes; family Percidae; genus Sander; species Sander vitreus. Next base: position 57,375 of record NW_027595499.1, on the reverse strand, counting down.
GGATGGTTCCCCGCTTCCCCCTCCTGAGGTGGGGAACGGTTTTCCAGAAGCACCTTGGTGCCGACCGAAAGTCCTTCTCCATGTCTTCTCCGAACTTCTCCCACACCCGCTGCTTTGCCTCTTTCACGGTAGAGGCTGCAGCCCTTCGGGCCCTTCGGTACCCTGCAACTGCCTCCAGAGTCCTCTGGGATAACATATCCCGGAAAGACTCCTTCAGTCAGACGGCTTCCCTGACCACCGGTGTCCACCACGGTGTTCATGGGTTACCGCCCCTTGAGGCACCTAAGACCCTAAGACCACAGCTCCGCCGGAGGTGTGAGTTGAAAGTCTGTCGGACAGGGGCCTCCTCCAGACGTTCCCAATTTACCCGCACTACCCGTTTGGGCTTACCAGGTCTGTCCAGAGTCTTCCCCCACCCCCTGACCCAACTCACCACCAGATGGTGATCGGTTGACAGCTCCACCCCTCTCTTCACCCGAGTGTCCAAAACATACGGCCTCAGATAAGATGAAACAATCGATCAGTGACATTCGGCCTACGGTATTCGTTATAGACAATCCATGACTAGCACAGAAGTCCAACAACAAACAACCACTCGGGTTTAGATTAGGGGAGCCGCTCCTCCCAATCACGCCTCTCCATGTGTCTCCATCATTGCCCACATGCGCGTTGAAGTCCCCCAGTAGAACTATGGAGTCCCCCACTGAGGCCCCATGCAGGACTCCATTCAAGGTCTCCAAGAAGGCCGAATACTCCGAACTCCTGTTTGGTGCATATGCACAAACAACAGTCAGAGTTTTCCCCCCCACAACCCGCAGGCGTAGGGAGGCGACCCTCTCGTCCACCGGGGTAAACTCCAACGTAGCGGCACTCAGCCGGGGGCTTGTTAGTAGCCCCACACCTGCCCGGCGCCTCACACCCTGGGTTGAACCCAAGAAAAGAGTCCAACCCCTATCCAGGAGTATGGTTCCACAACCGAGACTGTGCGTAGAGGTAAGCCCCACCAGATCTAACTGGTAGCGCTCCACCTCCCGCACAAGTTCTGGCTCCTTCCCCCACAGAGAGGTGACATTCCACGTCCCCACAGCCAGCCTCTGCTGCCCGGGTCTGGTCCGTCGAGGCCCCTGACCTTCACTGCCACTCGTGTCGCAGCGCACCCGACCCCAGCGGTTCAAAAGGCAAATCAAATATTATTTCCACTGACCTTTCCAGAAGATCTGACACTTTTCCAGATGCTTAAGTAGCAGATTACCCAGCAGGCCAGAAGACACAAAGCCAGCGCCCATCTCACACTGCCCAGCTCCTCAATGCCTCCAGACACGCCCAGCACACGCCATCTGAGGAGAGGGGGAATATGGCAAATGCCAAATGGTAACAATAAATTCCAGAATAATTCCATATTTTACTTTGGAGTCGTATAGATCTGTCAGTAAAAAGAGAACATGCTTTTTTTCAATTTCAATGATTTTTTTTTCTGTAGTTTGGGGCATCCAATCCAAGGCAAGAACTTTTTTTCCTGTCTGCTTCTATACTTTCCAATAAAAGGGAACATGTTGAAATAAAAGCTTAAAGGACACCACGTAAAGACTTGCTGGCCAGCTAGCAATAACATGCATTAGAGAAGAAAGTATTGAGCAGTCTGTAATTCCACTTTAAATACATATTTAATAATGACATAGGAAAAGGCTGAAACAAACTATTTCTAACATAGCATTGCAAAATGTTGAATAGTCTGCAGTGATAGAGGGAACAGTGAGAGTGCAGAATCTGTACTCACCATTAAATAAAATTACACTGAACGATGTCTTCATGGGTACATTTATGATGCTGAAATTTTCATCTTGCAGGAATTATTTTACATAATTTTACTGGCGCAACACGGGGTAAACCAATTCATATTAGTGACACAGTAATTAACAATTTATTATGGGTCATTAGAAGATTAATACTCACTCCCAGAACTCAGAGGTTGCAGCAGAGGTGGTGTTGGTCTGATTTGCAGTCACATTAGATGAATTAAAAGTCTGAAGACCAAGGCAGTTAGCTGGGTTTGAATACAAACACAGATTTCATAATGGTAAATGTGAGAGGGATGACTGCCATACAATATTTTCCAACAATGTATCTACAATACATAGTGATCTGATTCACCGGGACACATTTATCCTGTAAGAGAGCTCATTTTCCATTAGGCAAGGATTGACATGCAGTTATACTTACAACTGAAACCAGTCTTATACAGATACAAAGTTCATTTTGTGTGAAATCTTGTCTAATATTACCTGTGTTCCAGGTGTTGTCACAGCTGGCCCAGGGCAGCTGGGATCTAAATGAGAACACCAGGTAGAAGAGAGCCCAGACTTGGACTAAAATGTAGCTGAAGTCGTAAAGTTTCATCATGAAATATCCATATCCCATTCCTGAAACAATAAGCAAGGTCTAAAATGTTTAAACCTGTGAAGGTAATTCAAATGTAGCTTGTCCGAAGGACTCAAATATTATTTAGAATAACATTACAGAATGACAGCGTAATGTACAAAGAGTTTGGCTTTTTTCCCCCCCTGTTGGCTGCACATTTTACTTCAACTCACCCTGTGCCAGTGGACACAATTTACTCCAACAGGTGATGAATCCTTCCTGGGTGAACTGACCAACTGAAGTCTTCAACAAGAACAGAGGTATCCCACACACCAGAGCTAACAGACCATATTGCACCAGAAAGGCCCCTATGGTAAATACAGAGACATTCTTTTCTTCTTTTTATTGGCAAATGCAGTATACAAAGAATCAGGTAAACTTGAATAGCACATATACAGTACATCAAGTGTAAACACATTCATTACATAAAGAAATAACAAGAGGTACATTTAAACATGAATTCACATTTAGTCAGAGGTTTAGGTTTAATACTTTTTTTTGTTATTCAGCAGTCTAAGTGACTTGAGTAGACATTTAAGTTCTATGAGAAAAGGTACACAATTAGGAAATTAAAATTTCTGCTTATGAATATTAAATGTGGCATATAGAATGATGAAATTATTTACACTGAACAAAATTATAAACACAACACTTTTGTTTTTGCCCCCATTTTTTATGAGATGAACTCAAAGATCTAAGACTTTTTCTACGTACACAAAAGGCCTATTTATCTCAAATAAATAAATATATATATATATATTATATATATATATATATATATATATATATATATATATATATATATATATATATATATATATATATATATAATATAGGGTTAATCCGTGAAGAGAACACCTCTCCAAAGTGCCATATGCCATCGAATATGAGCATTTGCCCATTCAAGTTGGGCAACAAACTTGACAACAAACTGCAGTCAGGTAGAGAGAGAGAGAGAGAGAGAGAGAGAGAGAGAGAGAGAGAGAGGGATGAACCCTAACACCAGATAGTGACTGGTTTTCGGACACCCTGGACCCCACTAATACAGTAAAACTGCACATTTTAGAGTGGCCTTTTATTGTGGCCAGCCTAAGGCACACCTGTGCAATAATCCTGCTGTCTAATCAGCATCTTGACATGCCACACCTGTGAGGTGGATGGATTATCTCGGCAAAGGAGAAGTGCTCACTAACACAGATTTAGACAGATTTGTGAACAATATTTGAGAGAAATAAGCCTTTTGTGTACATAGAAAAAGTCTTAGATCTTTGAGTTCAGCTCATGAAAAATGGGGGCAAAAACAAAAGTGTTGCGTTCATAATTTTGATACTCAAGTGCACCATTACCTGAATTATCATAGGAACAGATCATATCTTTAAGGTTAAAGGAGTAGACGAAGTTGGTGGGTTCAAAAAAGTAAGACTCCAAATCTGTCCAAAATCTTTTTGGTATTTCACAATAAAAAAAAGATAAATACAGAGACGTCTCCCATTAACAAAGAGAGTCTTGAGTTGTGGTTTGCATGACTCACCTCCACCGTTCTTGTAGCAGAGGTAAGGAAATCTCCACACGTTGCCCAGGCCGACCACATTTCCTGCAACCACCAGAATATATTCTGTTTTACTGGCCCACTGTCCTCTGTCTGCAGCACTTCTCTGATTTTCTCTTCTTCTTCTTTGTCCGTCCATCCTGACATCCAAGGACTTCATCTGTTGTGTATTCAGTATTCTGCAACTTTTTTTCTTTTATTATGTATCTTTTCCTTATTTGACTAATGAAGCTCAGTGTAAATTCTTTCAGGAAGACTTCTAAACTTCATCCACCTCTCTCTTCCTAAAATTGATCAGCTGTTTCTTGGCGTTCACTTTTCATTTAAAACCAACCAGAATTGACCATGAATTCCACGAGCCAATCACAGCATGGCATCCCTGCTTTAATTCTGTTCTTCTCTCTGCTGCTGTCAGCTGTCATTTAAGGCAAAGTGTGCAACCCTCCTCCTCCCCTTCCTCCTCCAGTCATCGTCACCCACGGCACCCTGGGTCCTCGCTCCCGTCGGCTCCTTCGGTCTGGTCTTCGGGCTCCTTCACCACCACCACCACCACCAGTGTCTAGACTCCATCGGGGGGATATGCCTTGGCTTTAAAATTATGTTTATAAAGATGGAGTCTAATCTCCAAATACTCTGTACATTTCATATTATGCATATGTACAAATAAACCTTTGCTTATTTGCAACGAAGTCTCTCTTGATGGAATTATCTATCAACCTATAAAACAAAAACAGTTCCAGTGTGCAGGGAGCTACCTTGCCAAGAGCCAGAGGGAGCTATTCAAAGAGTCACCAATCCTGACTTTGTTTAAATATATGTATATGCTAACTGATCTTTGCTGCTTTTAGTATGTGTATTTTCTTAATTTGTCTACATCCTGCTCTCAAGCCAGCAATAATTAAATAAAAACATAAAACCAGTCATTCTCACAGCGCTCCACCTGCACAGTCCCAATACATACTGTATGTTAGAATGCTATTCATTGACTTCAGTTCAGCATTCAACACTGTGAGCCCCTTCAAGCTGATCTCCAAGCTCAGCCAGCTTGGCATCAGCAACTCACTCTGCAACTGGATTATGGACTTCCTTACTAAGGCAAGGCAAGGCAAGGCAGCTTTATTTGTATAGCACATTTCAGCAACAGGGCAATTCAAAGTGCTTTACATAAAACATTAATGGACTGGATTATGGACTTCCTTACTAACAGACCCCAGGCTGTTAAATTAGGAAGTCTCTCCTCCACTATCACCCTGAACAATGGCGTGCTGCAGGGCTGTGTGTTGAGCCCTCTGCTCTACTCCTTCTTCACCCACGACTGCGCCCCTGTTTATGGCTCCAATACCATAATCATGTTTGCAGATGACACCACAGTGGTGGGCCTGATCAGAGAGGAGGATGAAACAGCATATAGGGATGATGTTCAGCACCTAGCTATGTGGTGTCAAAAACAATAACCTGGCACTCAACAAGGAGGTCATTGTGGACTTCAGGAGAACCAAGAGCAAGGCACACACCCCCCTCCACAGTGGTGCTGAGGTGGAACGTGTGTCTAGCTTTAAGTTCCTTGGGGTCCACATCACAGAAAACTCTTTCTTGGTCTCCCAACTCCTCCAGTCTGGTGTCTTTCTATGGACCCTTAAGAAAGCACACTGATAGAATTCTATCAGACTTCTACAGCTGTACCATTGAGAGCATACTCACAAACTGCATCTCTGTATGGTACGGCAACTGCAATGCTGCCGATCACAAGGCACTACAAAGAGTAGTGAAATCTGCCCAAAGGACTATTGGCTCCCAACTCCCCTCCATCCACAACACATATCATAAACGCTGTACAAACAAAGCCAAAACCATTGTCAAGGATGCCACCCACCCAAACCATGGTGTTTTCACCCTCACTGATCTTTGCTGCTTTTAGTATGTGTCTTTTCTTAATTTGTCTACATCCTGCTCCCAAGCTAGCAATATTTAAATAAAAACATAAAACCAGTCATTCTAGTGTTTAGGTCAAATGTTGAGTAGATCTTGAAGAGCCATTTTGTAACTGTCTGCTTTGTAAGTGCCAGAGGAGCTCTTAAATTAATTGTCACTGTTTTTCAGTCATAACTCATTTGTCATTTCTCAACATGTTCAAATAATTCCTTATTTTGATTAAGTTTGTTTGATTATTTTTTATATAACTGTGCCTCAGATGTTCTTTACAGTGAACTAAATGCAACACAATGCATTCGAGACTGATATCTGTCTAAACGACCTTCAGAGGAAGATTGAAACAAAAAGAAAAATATTAGCCAATATATAAACTGTGTGACAGTTGGACTATTTTCTTAACTTTTATGTGTATGGCAGCTATCCGTTTTGTTGTTAATCTCTCAGCTAATATTTCATTTACAGAGCATGTTAATGAACATCTGTATGAACATATAAGGTGTTAACATGCCAGACTTAGAAAGAATGCCTATTAACATCCATAGTCCCTAGGCAGGTAACAAAAACTGAATATTACAAGTAACAATATATAGATACAAATATACAGTATACAAGTAAAAAAGTGCAAAATACATTACTGACAGCAGAGTTTGTCCTAATGTGTGAAAACAGCTAACTTCAGAAATCAATTAAAAAAAAGGAATAATAAAAGGCCAAGTCAGTCAAAATTAAATTAAGAGAAAAACAAACACCCCCTGTTATTTTGTATTAGTATTTTCATTTATTTTCATTGACTTCATTACTTATGTAATTATGTTGTCTTTAATAGTAATGCTGTGATGCTGTATGAAGAGGAATCCGCTGACACTGATCTCAATTATGTAAAGGTTTATTACAATCAAAGGTTCAGCATCAATTTTACAAACTCCTGCAGGAGCTCGGAGAGGCGACCTACCCAATCTTCAAATATTGTAGCTCTCTCTTTTCTTAGTGTGTACCCAGTATATATCCTGTACACTGTATTAACATAAGACGTGCTATATGTAAGTATATGATTGTAGTAGGGAACTGACCAATCGATGCCTTTTATCTGACATAACTCCAAAAAAGGACTCTTCTGTCTTGGGGGGCCCTCTGTTCATGTTAACAGTTTCCAGATGTTTTCAATAAAAGTGGGGTAAAGTTCATGCATCTCCTTATACCAAATCTTAAGTCAAAGTGTAAATCGTCAGATACTACAATTATATTGCATATTAAGTCACTACACTACTAGTTCACATTCACATGACATCATGACTTTGCATAAACATACACGCCACTTTCCTATAGCCAAGTGGCGTGTTATCTGTACACATTTTGAGCTATCCACATGTATGTCTACGCTGTATACAGTGGACGGCAATCTGCAACATCACAGCGTAGCCACGTGGCGTGTTATCACGAGGCTACGTGTCATCACCAGGCTACGTGTTATCGCGAGGCTACGTGTCATCACCAGGCTACGTGTCATCACGAGGCTACGTGTTATCGTGAGGCTTCTTCTTTGTCCGTCCATCCTGACATCCAAGGACTTCATCCATTGTGTATTCAGTATTCAGAATACTGCAATTCTTTTCTTTTATTATGTATCTTTTCCTTATTTGACTATTACCTGCTATCAACCTATAAAACAAAAACAGTTCCAGTGTGCAGGGAGCTACCTTGCTGTTTTGCAAGAGCCAGAGGGAGCTATTCAAAGAGTCACCAATCCTGACTTTGTTTAAATATATGTATATGCTAACTGATCTTTGCTGCTTTTAGTATGTGTATTTTCTTAATTTGTCTACATCCTGCTCTCAAGCCAGCAATAATTAAATAAAAACATAAAACCAGTTATTCTCACAGCGCTCCACCTGCACAGTCCCAATACATACTGTATGTTAGAATGCTGTTATTGACTTCAGTTCAGCATCCAACACTGTGAGCCCCTTCAAGCTGATCTCCAAGCTCAGCCAGCTTGGCATCAGCAACTCACTCTGCAACTTTATTATGGACTTCCTTACTAAGGCAAGGCAAGGCAAGGCAGCTTTATTTGTATAGCACATTTCAGCAACAGGGCAATTCAGAGTGCTTTACATAAAACATTAAAGAGCAGTTAACATGATGAAAAAAAACAGGCAGGACCATATTTCTTTACCATCTCATCCACCGCGGGCCCCGCAGGAACATGTGACTTTGTACTCTTGTCACCCATAACAAGAGTGGAAGTACTTCTCTTTACCTACAATATAGCCGTCGCTATAAGGCTTAGTTCAATCAAGGCAAACTTTGCAAAATCCTAAACAGTTCCAACTGTTTTCCTTTAGATTTGATCATAAAATCTATGTCACACCCGCATTGGAAAGATTCTCAGAAATATGCCCGTTATCTGTTCAAAAATAACACTAGATAACACATGAGAATAAAATTGACAGTGCAGTATAAGAAATTAACAATTATTTAAAGAAAGGCAACATAAAAAAGAAAGGTCTTCAGCCTTAATTTGAAAGAACTGAGAGTTGCAGTTACAAACCCCAGGCTGTTAAATTAGGAAGTCTCTCCTCCTCCACTATCACCCTGAACAATGGCGTGCCACAGGGCTGTGTGTTGAGCCCTCTGCTCTATTCCTTCTTCACCCATGACTGCGCCCCTGTTTATGGCTCCAATACCATAATCATGTTTGTAGATGACACCACAGTGGTGGGCCTGATAAGAGAGGAGGATGAAATGAAACAGCATATAGGGATGATGTTCAACACCTAGCTATGTGGTGTCAAAACAATAACCTGGCACTCAACAACAAGAAGACCAAGGAGGTCATTGTGGACTTCAGGAGAACCAAGAGCAAGGCACATACCCCCCTCCACAGTGGTGCTGAGGTGGAACGTGTGTCTAGCTTTAAGTTCCTTGGGGTCCACATCACAGAAAATCTTTCTTGGTCTCCCAACTCCTCCAGTCTGGTGTCTTTCTATGGACCCTTAAGAAAGCACACTGATAGAATTCTATCAGACTTCTACAGCTGTACCATTGAGAGCATACTCACAAACTGCATCTCTGTATGGTACGGCAACTGCAATGCTGCCGATCACAAGGCACTACAAAGAGTAGTGAAATCTGCCCAAAGGACTATTGGCTCCCAACTCCCCTCCATCCACAACACATATCATAAACGCTGTACAAACAAAGCCAAAACCATTGTCAAGGATGCCACCCACCCAAACCATGGTGTTTTCACCCTCACTGATCTTTGCTGCTTTTAGTATGTGTCTTTTCTTAATTTGTCTACATCCTGCTCCCAAGCCAGCAATATTTAAATAAAAACATAAAACCAGTCATTCTAGTGTTTAGGTCAAATGTTGAGTAGATCTTGAAGAGCCATTTTGTACCTGTCTGCTTTGTAAGTGCCAGAGGAGCTCTTAAATTAATTGTCACTATGTTTTTCAGTCATAACTCATCTGTCATTTCTCAACATGTTCAAATAATTCCTTATTTTGATTAAGTTTGTTTGATTATTTTTTATATAACTGTGCCTCAGATGTTCTTTACAGTGAACTAAATGCAACACAATGCATTCGAGACTGATATCTGTCTAAACGACCTTCAGAGGAAGATTGAAACAAAAAGAAAAAATATTAGCCAATATATAAACTGTGTGACAGTTGGACTATTTTCTTAACTTTTATGTGTATGGCAGCTATCCATTTTGTTGTTAATCTCTCAGCTAATATTTCATTTACAGAGCATGTTAATGAACATCTGTATGAACATATAAGGTGTTAACATGCCAGACTTAGAAAGAATGCCTATTAACATCCATAGTCCCTAGGCAGGTAACAAAAACTGAATATTACAAGTAACAATATATAGATACAAATATACAGTATACAAGTAAAAAAAGTGCAAAATACATTACTGACAGCAGAGTTTGTCCTAATGTGTGAAAACAGCTAACTTCAGAAATCAATTAAAAAAAAGGAATAATAAAAGGCCAAGTCAGTCAAAATTAAATTAAGAGAAAAACAAACACCCCCTGTTATTTTGTATTAGTATTTTCATTGACTTCATTACTTATGTAATTATGTTGTCTTTAATAGTAATGCTGTGATGCTGTATGAAGAGGAATCCGCTGACACTGATCTCAATTATGTAAAGGTTTATTACAATCAAAGGTTCAGCATCAATTTTACAAACTCCTGCAGGAGCTCGGAGAGGCGACCTACCCAATCTTCAAATATTGTAGCTCTCTCTTTTCTTAGTGTGTACCCAGTATATATCCTGTACACTGTATTAACATAAGACGTGCTATATGTAAGTATATGATTGTAGTAGGGAACTGACCAATCGATGCCTTTTATCTGACATAACTCCAAAAAAGGACTCTTCTGTCTTGGGGGGCCCTCTGTTCATGTTAACAGTTTCCAGATGTTTTCAATAAAAGTGGGGTAAAGTTCATGCATCTCCTTATACCAAATCTTAAGTCAAAGTGTAAATCGTCAGATACTACAATTATATTGCATATTAAGTCACTACACTACTAGTTCACATTCACATGACATCATGACTTTGTGTAAACATACACGCCACTTTCCTATAGCCAAGTGGCGTGTTATCTGTACACATTTTGAGCTATCCACATGTATGTCTACGCTGTATACAGTGGACGGCAATCTGCAACATCACAGCGTAGCCACGTGGCGTGTTATCACGAGGCTACGTGTCATCACGAGGCTACGTGTCATCACCAGGCTACGTGTCATCACCAGGCTACGTGTTATCGCGAGGCTACGTGTCATCACCAGGCTACGTGTCATCACGAGGCTACGTGTTATCGTGAGGCTGTCCGTCCATCCTGACATCCAAGGACTTCATCCATTGTGTATTCAGTATTCAGAATACTGCAATTCTTTTCTTTTATTATGTATCTTTTCCTTATTTGACTATTACCTGCTATCAACCTATAAAACAAAAACAGTTCCAGTGTGCAGGGAGCTACCTTGCTGTTTTGCAAGAGCCAGAGGGAGCTATTCAAAGAGTCACCAATCCTGACTTTGTTTAAATATATGTATATGCTAACTGATCTTTGCTGCTTTTAGTATGTGTATTTTCTTAATTTGTCTACATCCTGCTCTCAAGCCAGCAATAATTAAATAAAAAACATAAAACCAGTTATTCTCACAGCGCTCCACCTGCACAGTCCCAATACATACTGTATGTTAGAATGCTGTTATTGACTTCAGTTCAGCATCCAACACTGTGAGCCCCTTCAAGCTGATCTCCAAGCTCAGCCAGCTTGGCATCAGCAACTCACTCTGCAACTTTATTATGGACTTCCTTACTAAGGCAAGGCAAGGCAAGGCAAGGCAGCTTTATTTGTATAGCACATTTCAGCAACAGGGCAATTCAGAGTGCTTTACATAAAACATTAAAGAGCAGTTAACATGATAAAAAAAAACAGGCAGGACCATATTTCTTTACCATCTCATCCACCACGGGACCCGCAGGGAACATGTGACTTTGTACTCTTCTCACCCATAACAAGAGTGGAAGTACTTCTCTTTACTTACAATATAGCCGTCGCTATAAGGCTTAGTTCAATCAAGGCAAACTTTGCAAAATCCTAAACAGTTCCAACTGTTTTCCTTTAGATTTGATCATAAAATCTATGTCACACCCGCATTGGAAAGATTCTCAGAAATATGCCCGTTATCTGTTCAAAAATAACACTAGATAACACATGAGAATAAAATTGACAGTGCAGTATAAGAAATTAACAATTATTTAAAGAAAGGCAACATAAAAAAGAAAGGTCTTCAGCCTTAATTTGAAAGAACTGAGAGTTGCAGTTACAAACCCCAGGCTGTTAAATTAGGAAGTCTCACCTCCTCCACTATCACCCTGAACAATGGCGTGCCACAGGGCTGTGTGTTGAGCCCTCTGCTCTATTCCTTCTTCACCCATGACTGCGCCCCTGTTTATGGCTCCAATACCATAATCATGTTTGTAGATGACACCACAGTGGTGGGCCTGATAAGAGAGGAGGATGAAACAGCATATAGGGATGATGTTCAGCACCTAGCTATGTGGTGTCAAAACAATAACCTGGCACTCAACAACAAGAAGACCAAGGAGGTCATTGTGGACTTCAGGAGAACCAAGAGCAAGGCACATACACCCCCCTCCACAGTGGTGCTGAGGTGGAACATGTGTCTAGCTTTAAGTTCCTTGGGGTCCACATCACAGAAAATTTTCTTGGTCTCTCAACTCCTCCAGTCTGGTGTCTTTCTATGGGCCCTTAAGAAAGCACACTGATAGAATTCTATCAGACTTCTACAGCTGTACCATTGAGAGCATACTCACAAACTGCATCTCTGTATGGTACGGCAACTGCAATGCTGCCGATCACAAGGCACTACAAAGAGTAGTGAAATCTGCCCAAAGGACTATTGGCTCCCAACTCCCCTCCATCCACAACACATATCATAAACGCTGTACAAACAAAGCCAAAACCATTGTCAAGGATGCCACCCACCCAAACCATGGTGTTTTCACCCTCACTGATCTTTGCTGCTTTTAGTATGTGTCTTTTCTTAATTTGTCTACATCCTGCTCCCAAGCCAGCAATATTTAAATAAAAACATAAAACCAGCCATTCTAGTGTTTAGGTCAAATGTTGAGTAGATCTTGAAGAGCCATTTTGTACCTGTCTGCTTTGTAAGTGCCAGAGGAGCTCTTAAATTAATTGTCACTATGTTTTTCAATCATAACTCATCTTTCATTTCTCAACATGTTCAAATAATTCCTTATTTTGATTAAGTTTGTTTGATTATTTTTTATATAACTGTGCCTCAGATGTTCTTTACAGTGAACTAAATGCAACACAATGCATTCGAGACTGATATCTGTCTAAACGACCTTCAGAGGAAGATTGAAACAAAAAGAAAAATATTAGCCAATATATAAACTGTGTGACAGTTGGACTATTTTCTTAACTTTTATGTGTATGGCAGCTATCCATTTTGTTGTTAATCTCTCAGCTAATATTTCATTTACAGAGCATGTTAATGAACATCTGTATGAACATATAAGGTGTTAACATGCCAGACTTAGAAAGAATGCCTATTAACATCCATAGTCCCTAGGCAGGTAACAAAAACTGAATATTACAAGTAACAATATATAGATACAAATATACAGTATACAAGTAAAAAAGTGCAAAATACATTACTGACAGCAGAGTTTGTCCTAATGTGTGAAAACAGCTAACTTCAGAAATCAATTAAAAAAAAGGAATAATAAAAGGCCAAGTCAGTCAAAATTAAATTAAGAGAAAAAACAAACACCCCCTGTTATTTTGTATTAGTATTTTCATTGACTTCATTACTTATGTAATTATGATGTCTTTAATAGTAATGCTGTGATGCTGTATGAAGAGGAATCCGCTGACACTGATCTCAATTATGTAAAGGTTTATTACAATCAAAGGTTCAGCATCAATTTTACAAACTCCTGCAGGAGCTCGGAGAGGCGACCTACCCAATCTTCAAATATTGTAGCTCTCTCTTTTCTTAGTGTGTACCCAGTATATATCCTGTACACTGTATTAACATAAGACGTGCTATATGTAAGTATATGATTGTAGTAGGGAACTGACCAATCGATGCCTTTTATCTGACATAACTCCAAAAAAGGACTCTTCTGTCTTGGGGGGGGGGCCCTCTGTTCATGTTAACAGTTTCCAGATGTTTTCAATAAAAGTGGGGTAAAGTTCATGCATCTCCTTATACCAAATCTTAAGTCAAAGTGTAAATCGTCAGATACTACAATTATATTGCATATTAAGTCACTACACTACTAGTTCACATTCACATGACATCATGACTTTGCATAAACATACACGCCACTTTCCTATAGCCAAGTGGCGTGTTATCTGTACACATTTTGAGCTATCCACATGTATGTCTACGCTGTATAAAGTGGACGGCAATCTGCAACATCACAGCGTAGCCACGTGGCGTGTTATCACGAGGCTACGTGTCATCACCAGGCTACGTGTCATCACCAGGCTACGTGTCATCACCAGGCTACGTGTTATCGCGAGGCTACGTGTCATCACCAGGCTACGTGTCATCACGAGGCTACGTGTTATCGTGAGGCTGTCCGTCCATCCTGACATCCAAGGACTTCATCCATTGTGTATTCAGTATTCAGAATACTGCAATTCTTTTCTTTTATTATGTATCTTTTCCTTATTTGACTATTACCTGCTATCAACCTATAAAACAAAAACAGTTCCAGTGTGCAGGGAGCTACCTTGCTGTTTTGCAAGAGCCAGAGGGAGCTATTCAAAGAGTCACCAATCCTGACTTTGTTTAAATATATGTATATGCTAACTGATCTTTGCTGCTTTTAGTATGTGTATTTTCTTAATTTGTCTACATCCTGCTCTCAAGCCAGCAATAATTAAATAAAAACATAAAACCAGTTATTCTCACAGCGCTCCACCTGCACAGTCCCAATACATACTGTATGTTAGAATGCTGTTATTGACTTCAGTTCAGCATCCAACACTGTGAGCCCCTTCAAGCTGATCTCCAAGCTCAGCCAGCTTGGCATCAGCAACTCACTCTGCAACTTTATTATGGACTTCCTTACTAAGGCAAGGCAAGGCAAGGCAGCTTTATTTGTATAGCACATTTCAGCAACAGGGCAATTCAGAGTGCTTTACATAAAACATTAAAGAGCAGTTAACATGATTAAAAAAAAACAGGCAGGACCATATTTCTTTACCATCTCATCCACCGCGGGCCCCGCAGGAACATGTGACTTTGTACTCTTGTCACCCATAACAAGAGTGGAAGTACTTCTCTTTACCTACAATATAGCCGTCGCTATAAGGCTTAGTTCAATCAAGGCAAACTTTGCAAAATCCTAAACAGTTCCAACTGTTTTCCTTTAGATTTGATCATAAAATCTATGTCACACCCGCATTGGAAAGATTCTCAGAAATATGCCCGTTATCTGTTCAAAAATAACACTAGATAACACATGAGAATAAAATTGACAGTGCAGTATAAGAAATTAACAATTATTTAAAGAAAGGCAACATAAAAAGAAAGGTCTTCAGCCTTAATTTGAAAGAACTGAGAGTTGCAGTTACAAACCCCAGGCTGTTAAATTAGGAAGTCTCTCCTCCTCCACTATCACCCTGAACAATGGCGTGCCACAGGGCTGTGTGTTGAGCCCTCTGCTCTATTCCTTCTTCACCCATGACTGCGCCCCTGTTTATGGCTCCAATACCATAATCATGTTTGTAGATGACACCACAGTGGTGGGCCTGATAAGAGAGGAGGATGAAACAGCATATAGGGATGATGTTCAGCACCTAGCTATGTGGTGTCAAAACAATAACCTGGCACTCAACAACAAGAAGACCAAGGAGGTCATTGTGGACTTCAGGAGAACCAAGAGCAAGGCACACACCCCCCTCCACAGTGGTGCTGAGGTGGAACGTGTGTCTAGCTTTAAGTTCCTTGGGGTCCACATCACAGAAAATCTTTCTTGGTCTCCCAACTCCTCCAGTCTGGTGTCTTTCTATGGACCCTTAAGAAAGCACACTGATAGAATTCTATCAGACTTCTACAGCTGTACCATTGAGAGCATACTCACAAACTGCATCTCTGTATGGTACGGCAACTGCAATGCTGCCGATCACAAGGCACTACAAAGAGTAGTGAAATCTGCCCAAAGGACTATTGGCTCCCAACTCCCCTCCATCCACAACACATATCATAAACGCTGTACAAACAAAGCCAAAACCATTGTCAAGGATGCCACCCACCCAAACCATGGTGTTTTCACCCTCACTGAACCAAGGCACACACCCCCCTCCACATCAGCGGTGCTCAGGTGGAACGTGTGTCTAGCTTTAAGTTCCTTGGGGTCCACATCACAGAAAATCTTTCTTGGTCTCTCAACTCCTCCAGTCTGGTTAAGAAGGCGCGACAGCGCCTTCACTTTCTATGGCCCCTTAAGGTAAACGCTACCAGCTAATGAGCTACCACAGGCAGTATGATATGCAGTAAACTGCAAGTGAGAAAGGTTAAATAGTACTGTAAACACACAAGCTACAAGGCTACAACCAACATATGAAAAGTCATAATAACAATACCATTGATAAACATTCACTAACTGTTAAATGGTCAACAGTTGTCAGTTAAAGGTGCACTATGTGTTCCGGCATGATGTTACTTCTGTTGACATTCCAAGTAAAATTAAAACTAACCCCCACCCCCTCCCCCAACCAACTTGTCGGTGACGGGCTGGAATGTGTTTGTTGTATTTTGGTGCCTGTCCTGTGCATCTAGTGTTTGTTTGACGTTTACGACCCCTGTGTTGTCTCCCGAGACCGGGCTTTTTCACAGTGTATTCAGGGGGCAGGCAGCTAGCGGATCAAGGACAGATGCTATGATTTGAGACAAAAATTAAATTGCGCTGAAACCATGCAGGAAGGCATAGTGCACCTTTAAGACCATGATGAAGAAACTACACCACTACACAGTTACATGAAGTACCTTCATGTTACAGTATGCTTAAATATACTTGTGATACAATTCCAATCTTACCAGGACAGGTTGGATAACTACTGGACTAACCTAAAGCTTTCTCCTTCTGTCTGCAGTCTTGAAGCAACACCATCATCGGCAGCTGAGTCTGATCGCAACTTCATGTTGAATACTTGTGTACAGTATATAGTAATGTTTGAATAAATGTTCTAATAAAGATACATGTTTCGTTAATGTCTTTTTAGAGCTTGTATACCTATTAAACCAGATAGCATCTGAATAGAATTAATCAGTTAGAAGTTTTATGTGTCCAGGTCATAAAATATTATATACACACACCCAAAAACTTAAAGACACAGACAAACCAGTTAATTTAATGTATTTATTTTTTTGAATGGCAATCTCTAATATAACAAATATTCAACATCTCTCTTTGGCCTCTGTCTCCTGCTTGTCTTTTGCTTTCCCTCTCCTCCTCCTTGTCTCTCCCTTCTGGCTTTTCCATCCTCAGTGCACACCTCCGTTTGTTCGTTAGTCCCTGTTAAAAGACAGCAAACACAAGGAAAAGATGTTTACCGTTATGAATGCTATTCAAGCTACAACTCATTCATTCCCTCTGCTATAAGACTGTTAAATGAACATCATACAAGACTGTTAAATGAATACACATAACTACAACAAAACTGGTTCTTGCACCCCGCTGCTCTGTTCCGTCACTGGCAGGTGAATGTGAATATGTGTGTGTGTGTGTGTGTGTGTGTGTGTGTGTGTGTGTGTGTGTGTGTGTGTGTGTGTGTGTGTTTGGGTGTTGTGTGTGTGTAATGATTGGGTCATGTGTAAATGTGTGGATGTTATGGGATGGAGAGAAGCATCTGTATACAGGGTGATGTATGACTGCTGCAGTACTTATTTATTGTTTATTTTATTATTATTATTTATTTATTTTAACATTATATACAATGTATGCTAATGCACTTTTTAACTGTAACTCTTAATGGATGGGTTGGCTGTATAACTGAATTGCCCCCTTGGGGACCAATAAATCTGAATCTGAATCGTTTTGCTTTTTAATCATACATTTTAGCTTTCATTTAACGTTGCTAGTGAAGTGAACAAGGTGCAGCGTTACCTCCCATCCTGCAGCTACAACTGATAAACACACCAATTTCTAAATCTCTGCTAACGTTACGCATATACAGTAACGGCTTATAAATAGAGATGAAAATGCCACCAGACATTAAACTTTACAAACACAAATGACACAAAAGACAGCAGCCCAGCTAACAGCTTAATGTTAAATGATAGGTTCAGTTAGCTTAACGTTAGCTCGGGGTGTATCTACCTAATTATAATAGCAATTTGTACCAGCATTAAAGCGTTAAGCTTTACATTAATGTAACACATTAACAGTGATAACAAATGTACTAGATACTTACATTTAAATGATTACTGCGCTGTCAGTGATGCTGCTTAGGTCCGCCATTTAGTTTTTTTTAACAAGCCGGCAAAGCCACGCGCATAGGATTGTGGGTGATTTGGGAGCGCGAAGGATACACATTATGCATCCTTTACTGTCTATGGGAAATTCTCTGAACGAAGGACTCAGTCCTTGGTGAAATTCGGAGGATCCTCGACATTGGAACAGTCCTTCAACGGACTTCGATGACGTAGCATCCTCGAAATTCTGGCTTCGGAGGATCCTTCCTTGACTTTGAGAAACACCTTGGGTATTTGAAGCAGAGGTTGATTGAGGTAAATGAGATGCAACTGCAACCCTGACTCCCGTAAACCAGATTCCACTCCTGCAATTAGAGACAGACAGAGGGGAGGGGGCCACATGGCAGCCGACAGGGCTTGTCCGGTTGCAGGCAATGAAACTCACGGACCAGAGCAGGATCCACAATAAAGCTCAGAGGAACCCAGGAGCGTTCCTCAGGACCATACCCCTCCCAATCCACGAGGTACTGGAAACCACAACCCCAGCAGCGAACATCCAGACACCGCCCGACAGTGTACACCGGACCCCCTTCCACGACCCTGGGCGGAGGAGGGGGAAGCGAGGGAGTGCACAGAGAGCTAGTGGACACAGGCTTAATCTGGGACACATGAAAGATTGGATAAACCCGTAGAAAGGCAAGAAGCTGGAGTCGCACAGCATAACAGACAGAATTTTAAACGGTCCGATAAAATGAGGTGCCATTGTCTTAGATTCCACTTTGAGAGGACGATCACGTGACTTGAGCCATACCTCTTGCCCGGGATAGTAAGTGGGAGCCTGAGAGCGATTACGGTTGGCTTGCCCTGAGACCACAGCTCCCCGCTGCAGCTTCAGCAATGTAAAGAGAGCCTTGAGTTGTGGTTTGCATGACTCACCTCCACCGTTCTTGTAGCAGAGGTAAGGAAATCTCCACACGTTGCCCAGGCCGACCACATTTCCTGCAACCACCAGAATATATTCTGTTTTACTGGCCCACTGTCCTCTGTCTGCAGCACTTCTCTGATTTTCTCTTCTTCTTCTTTGTCCGTCCATCCTGACATCCAAGGACTTCATCTGTTGTGTATTCAGTATTCTGCAACTTTTTTTCTTTTATTATGTATCTTTTCCTTATTTGACTAATGAAGCTCAGTGTAAATTCTTTCAGGAAGACTTCTAAACTTCATCCACCTCTCTCTTCCTAAAATTGATCAGCTGTTTCTTGGAGTTCACTTTTCATTTAAAACCAACCAGAATTGACCATGAATTCCACGAGCCAATCACAGCATGGCATCCCTGCTTTAATTCTGTTCTTCTCTCTGCTGCTGTCAGCTGTCATTTAAGGCAAAGTGTGCAACCCTCCTCCTCCCCTTCCTCCTCCAGTCATCGTCACCCACGGCACCCTGGGTCCTCGCTCCCGTCGGCTCCTTCGGTCCGGTCTTCGGGCTCCTTCACCACCACCACCACCACCAGTGTCTAGACTCCATCGGGGGGATATGCCTTGGCTTTAAAATGATGTTTATAACGACAGAGTCTAATCTCCAAATACTCTGTACATTTCATATTATGCATATGTTCAAATAAACCTTTGCTTATTTGCAACGAAGTCTCTCTTGATGGAATTATCTATCAACCTATAAAACAAAAACAGTTCCAGTGTGCAGGGAGCTACCTTGCCAAGAGCCAGAGGGAGCTATTCAAAGAGTCACCAATCCTGACTTTGTTTAAATATATGTATATGCTAACTGTTCTTTGCTGCTTTTAGTATGTGTATTTTCTTAATTTGTCTACATTCTGCTCTCAAGCCAGCAATAATTAAATAAAAACATAAAACCAGTCATTCTCACAGCGCTCCACCTGCACAGTCCCAATACATACTGTATGTTAGAATGCTATTCATTGACTTCAGTTCAACATTCAACACTGTGATCCCCTCCAAGCTGATCTCCAAGCTCAGCCAGCTTGGCATCAGCAACTCACTCTGCAACTGGATTATGGACTTCCTTACTAAGGCAAGGCAAGGCAAGGCAGCTTTATTTGTATAGCACATTTCAGCAACAGGGCAATTCAAAGTGCTTTACATAAAACATTAATGGACTGGATTATGGACTTCCTTACTAACAGACCCCAGGCTGTTAAATTAGGAAGTCTCTCCTCCACTATCACCCTGAACAATGGCGTGCTGCAGGGCTGTGTGTTGAGCCCCAAGCTCTACTCCCTCTTCACCCACGACTGCGCCCCTGTTTATGGCTCCAATACCATAATCATGTTCGCAGATGACACCACAGTGGTGGGCCTGATCAGAGAGGAGGAGGAAACAGCATATAGGGATGAGGTTCAGCACCTAGCTAACCTGGCACTCAACAACAAGAAGACCAAGGAGGTCATTGTGGACTTCAGGAGAACCAAGAGCAAGGCACACACCGCCCCTCCACAGTGGTGCTGAGGTGGAACGTGTATCTAGCTTTAAGTTCCTTGGGGTCCACATCACAGAAAATCTTTCTTGGTCTCCCAACTCCTCCAGTCTGGTGTCTTTCTATGGACCCTTAAGAAAGCACACTGATAGAATTCTATCAGACTTCTACAGCTGTACCATTGAGAGCATACTCACAAACTGCATCTCTGTATGGTACGGCAACTGCAATGCTGCCGATCACAAGGCACTACAAAGAGTAGTGAAATCTGCCCAAAGGACTATTGGCTCCCAACTCCCCTCCATTCACAACACATATCATAAACGCTGTACAAACAAAGCACACACCCCCCTCCACATCAGCGGTGCTCAGGTGGAACGTGTGTCTAGCTTTAAGTTCCTAGGGGGTCCACATCACAGAAAACTTTTCTTGGTCTCTCAACTCCTCCAGTCTGGTGAAGAAGGCGCATCAGCGCCTTCACTTTCTACGGCCCCTTAAGGTAAACGCTACCAGCTAATGAGCTACCACAGGCAGTATGATATGCAGTAAACTGCAAGTGAGAAAGGTTAAATAGTACTGTAAACACACAAGCTACAAGGCTACAACCAACATATGAAAAGTCATAATAACAATACCATTGATAAACATTCACTAACTGTTAAATGGTCAACAGTTGTCAGTTAAAGGTGCACTATGCGTTCCGGCATGATGTTAAGTAAAATTAAAACTAACCCCCACCCCCTCCCCCAACCAACTTGTCGGTGACGGGCTGGAACGTGTTTGTTGTATTTTGGTGCCTGTCCTGTGCATCTAGTGTTTGTTTGACGTTTACGACCCCTGTGTTGTCTCCCGAGACCGGGCTTTTTCACAGTGTATTCAGGGGGCAGGCAGCTAGCGGATCAAGGACAGATGCTATGATTTGAGACAAAAATTAAATTGCGCTGAAACCATGCAGGAAGGCATAGTGCACCTTTAAGACCATGATGAAGAAACTACACCACTACACAGTTACATGAAGTACCTTCATGTTACAGTATGCTTAAATATACTTGTGATACAATTCCAATCTTACCAGGACAGGTTGGATAACTACTGGACTAACCTAAAGCTTTCTCCTTCTGTCTGCAGTCTTGAAGCAACACCATCATCGGCAGCTGAGTCTGATCGCCACTTCATGTTGAATACTTGTCGTACAGTATATAGTAATGTTTGAATAAATGTTCTAATAAAGATACATGTTTCGTTAATGTCTTTTTAGAGCTTGTATACCTATTAAACCAGATAGCATCTGAATAGAATTAATCAGTTAGAAGTTTTCTTTGTCCAGGTCATAATTTGATGGAAAAATAGACATTGAAATATTATATACACACACCCAAAAACTTAAAGACACAGACAAACCAGTTAATTTAATGTATTTATTTTTTTGAATGGCAATCTCTAATATAACAAATATTCAACATCTCTCTTTGGCCTCTGTCTCCTGCTTGTCTTTTGCTTTCCCTCTCCTCCTCCTTGTCTCTCCCTTCTGGCTTTTCCATCCTCAGTGCACACCTCCGTTTGTTCGTTAGTCCCTGTTAAAAGACAGCAAACACAAGGAAAAGATGTTTACCGTTATGAATGCTATTCAAGCTACAACTCATTCATTCCCTCTGCTATAAGACTGTTAAATGAACATCATACAAGACTGTTAAATGAATACACATAACTACAACAAAACTGGTTCTTGCACCCTGCTGCTCTGTTCCGTCACTGGCAGGTGAATGCGAATATGTGTGTGTGTGTGTGTGTTTGGGTGTTGTGTGTGTGTAATGATTGGGTCATGTGTAAATGTGTGGATGTTATGGGATGGGAGAGAAGCATCTGTATACAGGGTGATGTATGACTGCTGCAGTACTTATTTATTGTTTATTTTATTATTATTATTATTTATTTATTTTAACATTATATACAATGTATGCTAATGCACTTTTTAACTGTAACTCTTAATGGATGGGTTGGCTGTATAACTGAATTGCCCCCCTGGGGACCAATAAATCTGAATCTGAATCGTTCTGCTTTTTAATCATACATTTTAGCTTTCATTTAACGTTGCTAGTGAAGTGAACAAGGTGCAGCGTTACCTCCCATCCTGCAGCTACAACTGATAAACACACCAATTTCTAAATCTCTGCTAACGTTACGCATATACAGTAACGGCTTATAAAAAGAGATGAAAATGCCACCAGACATTAAACTTTACAAACACAAATGACACAAAAGACAGCAGCCCAGCTAACAGCTTAATGTTAAATGATAGGTTCAGTTAGCTTAACGTTAGCTCGGGGTGTATCTACCTAATTATAATAGCAATTTGTACCAGCATTAAAGCGTTAAGCTTTACATTAATGTAACACATTAACAGTGATAACAAATGTACTAGATACTTACATTTAAATGATTACTGCGCTGTCAGTGATGCTGCTTAGGTCCGCCAGCCGGCAAAGCCACGCGCATAGGATTGTGGGTGATTTG
The DNA here is from genome assembly GCF_031162955.1 of Sander vitreus. NCBI lineage: Eukaryota > Metazoa > Chordata > Actinopteri > Perciformes > Percidae > Sander > Sander vitreus. The sequence continues at coordinate 34,497 of NW_027595499.1, read as the reverse complement.
GGAGCGCGAAGGATACACATTATGCATCCTTTATTGTCTATGGGAAATTCTCTGAACGAAGGACTCAGTCCTTGGGGAAATTCGGAGGATCCTCGACATTGGAACAGTCCTTTGACGGACTTCGATGACGTAGCATCCTCGAAATTCTGGCTTCGGAGGATCCTTCCTTTGACTTTGAGAAACACCTTGGGTATTTGAAGCAGAGGTTGATTGAGGTAAATGAGATGCAACTGCAACCCTGACTCCCGTAAACCAGATTCCACTCCTGCAATTAGAGACAGACAGAGGGGAGGGGGCCACATGGCAGCCAACAGGGCTTGTCCGGTTGCAGGCAATGAAACTCACGGACCAGAGCAGGATCCACAATAAAGCTCAGAGGAACCCAGGAGCGTTCCTCAGGACCATACCCCTCCCAATCCACAAGGTACTGGAAACCACAACCCCAGCGGCGATCATCCAGAAACCGCCTGACAGTGTACACCGGACCCCCGTCCACGACCCTGGGCGGAGGAGGGGGAAGCGAGGGAGTGCACAGAGAGCTAGTGGGAGTGCACAGAGAGCTAGTGGACACAGGCTTAATCTGGGACACATGAAAGATTGGATAAACCCGTAGAAAGGCAAGAAGCTGGAGTCGCACAGCATAACAGACAGAATTTTAAACGGTCCGATAAAATGAGGTGCCATTGTCTTAGATTCCACTTTGAGAGGACGATCACGTGACTTGAGCCATACCTCTTGCCCGGGATAGTAAGTGGGAGCCTGACAGCGATTACGGTTGGCTTGCCTCTGCATGTACGACGATGCTCGGGACACAGCTATCCTGGCCTTCTCCAGACCTTGAGTCTTGAGTCTGAACAGAGGGTACCGCCAGCTCCCTCTCTTGTGAAGGGAACAGGGGAGGTTGATAGCCAAGAGCACACAAAAAATTCTTGATCCTACATAATCACAGTAGGCTCAACTTGTTTCTAATATTGAGGTGATCTGTTTCAATATTATAGCCTACATTTTCCAGAGTAGTGAATAGTGTCTTAATGTGCGCCAGGATGTCTATTATTCTACAACAATTTCACACACCATCACCTGTACTCAGGTCAGCCGTCAACATTCCAGACTGTATGGCAGCAGTGAATAGTGTCTTAATGTGCAACAGGATGTCTATTCTACAACAATTGCACACACTATCACCTGTACTCAATTATATGAACATGTTCAAAACACTAATTTCATTCAAAAAGCTGTACACTGTGTGTGTGTGTGTGTGTGTGTTATTGGAATGGTGATATATAAAGTTGCCTTTCGTTAGAGAATCACCCAAGAGTGTATGGCTTAATAACTCAATAATAATCTGTTTTGTAACGTAATGCCGTATTGAGCATTACGCCAAATCATTTCACTCGTCTTTGACCACAGAAGAGCAGACAGAAATCATGTAAAACCAAGGTTTATTAACAGAATATACAAAAAAAAATACACACAATAAAGTAGAAAATATAAAGAAAGAATGCTTATAAAATGTGCTAAAGTTGTATGAAAAATAGGCTACAAAGGTATAGCAGTAGTGTTAATTAAAATGTGCATTCATCGCGGGTGCTGCTGGGTGTGCAACAGCTTGTACAGCTGGATCGACATTCTCCATCATGTCCTGAAAGACTTGATGGCCATCCGCAGGAGGAGACGTCGCAAGCCATAAACACCTCTGGCGCTCCTCAAAGTGAGCCCATATAGTCTCCCTGTACTCCTTGAGCTGTGCCAGATGTGCCGCCACAACATCATCTTGTGCCATCCGTCTCTTCCTCCTTGTCGGGGTATATGCAGAGAGAGATGATGTGGATGCCACCGCTGTAGGAACAGCAAGGATGACAGGGGAAACTGGGATGGCGAGGGATGGTGGGGTCGACCGGCGTGGTGAGGAGGACCTCATTGATTCGGAAGAATCTGTGATGCAGGCTTGCGACTCTGATGGACCACACAGTGTAGATGCTGAGCCACACATCTGTGAATCATCCGCTGGGCCGCACATCTGCGAAGCTTCCGCTGGGCTGCTGCACATCTGTGAAGCCTCCGCTGGGCTGCCCATCTGATGTAAAAACAACAACGTTAATATATAGGCCTACATCAGGTTTAACAAACCTCAATTTAAACGTCAGGCTATTCAAACCTTAAGATTTAGAAAAATAATAAAAATAAAAATAATTCCGACAGGATAATGCAGATTTAAACACCAGCTGATCGAATTACAACCAGCGCGACAGACACCAGATGGAAAGACAGAGACCAGCTGATTGAACCAAGAATAATGACAACAAACATGTTCTGCTTACCTCAACATTTGTTTCTGTCGGCCTGTGTTTTACAAAAGTGTTCAACCATGACAGTTCCTCCAGGATTGGTGCAGGTCTGTGTCCTCCTGCTGCACCACTTCTTGTAGCTGCTTGCAACCTTTTTTTTGCCTTTGCAAATCGGTCGCGGAGGTTCTTCCAGATTTTCCAGCATTGGGCATCCATCTTGCCATGAATTCTGGCACCTCTGTGTATCTCTGTGCTCCTTCATGGAAGGATCGTAGAGATGCCTGTAGAGGCGCACTTGCTCGGAAAGCTTTCCTTCGAACACGTCCATGCTTCCTGTTTCCGCTTTGTCCACCTTGGATGCGTCTAGTATAATTCACATTTAAGTCTAATGTGACCCCAAGATACTCATTTACAATGTCAAGCTCCTTCCCTCTCCCGTTTACAGCTAAGAGATTAATAACAAAAGGGAAACTATAAAAGATTGATCAAATCAACGTATATACAAGTGTATATACATGTATACTGCATACATACACATGAAAACAGGAAATTAAGCCTCATATTCAATAATAATATTCTTTTGGTTTCAATCTTCCTCTGAACATCGTTTCAATAGTTGGATAGACATCAGTCTCTAATACTTTGTTGCATGTTGACATTTTTCGTATCAAGTACAGATGCTAAACGTTAAATTAAGCAGCAACAGTCCTGCTCAAGCCTGAAAGTTAGATTGTACTTTGGGTCCAATTGCACATTATACTTTATCCATCCATCCATCCATCCATCAACTGGCTCCTTTCGACGCGAAGGAGCAGCGGCTCTACTCCGAGCTCCTCACGGATAACTGAGCTTCTCACCCTATCTCTAAGGGAGACGCCAGCTACCCTCCTGAGGAAACCCATTTCGGCCGCTTGTACCCTGGATCTTGTTCTTTCGGTCATGACCCAGTCTTCATGACCATAGGTGAGGGTAGGAACAAAAACTGACCGGTAGATTGAGAGCTCCACCGGGCACTCCACCGGTTTCTTGCTGAGAACCATGGCCTCTGATTTAGAGGTGCTGATCCTCATCCCAGCTGCTTCACACTCGGCTGCGAACCGATCCAGTGAGTGCTGAAGGTCACAGGCCGATGATGCCATCAGGACCACATCATCTGCAAAAAGCAGCGATGAGATCCCCAGCCCACCGAACTGCAACCCCTCTCCACCCCGACTACGCGTCGATATCCTGTCCATAAATACTACAAACAGGATTGGTGACAAAGCGCAGCCCTGGCGGAGGCCAACTCTCACCTGAAACGAGTCCGACTTACTGCCGAGAACCCGGACACAGCTCTCGCTTTGGTCGTACAGAGATTGGATGGCCCTGAGAAGGGACCCCCTCACCCCGAACTCCCGCAGCACCTCCCACAGTATCTCCCGGGGCACCCGGTCATACGCCTTCTCCAGATCCACTAAACACATGTAGACCGGCTTCCAGCAGAACTATGGAGACCCCCACTGGAGCCCCATGCAGGACTCCACTCAAGGTGTCCAAGAAGGCCAAATACTCCGAACTCTTGTTTTGTGCATATGCACAAACATTAGTCAGAGTTTTCCCCCCCCACAACCCACAGGCGTAGGGAGGCGACCCTCTCGTCCACCGGGTTAAACTCCAATGTAGCGGCGCTCAGCCGGGGGCTTGTGAGTATCCCCACACCCGCCCGGTGCCTCACACCCTGGGCAACTCCGGAGAAGAAAAGAGTCCAACCCCTATCCAGGAGTATGGTTCCAGAACCGAGACTGTGCGTAGAGGTAAGCCCCACCAGATCTAACCGGTAGCGCTCCACCTCCCGCACAAGTTCCGGCTCCTTCCCCCACAGAGAGGTGACATTCCACGTCCCCAGAGCCCGCGTCTGCTGCCCGGGTCTGGTCCGTCGAGGCCCCTGACCTTCACTGCCACCCGTGTAGCAGCGCACCCGACCCCAGCGGTTCCTCCCACAGGTGGTGGGCCCATGGGATGGAGAGATGTATGGCACGTAGCTTTTTCGGGCTGTGCCCGGCCAGGCTCCGTGGCAAACCTGGCCACCAGACGCTCGCTGACTCCAGACGGGGGCCCCGGGCTTCCTCTGGGCAGGGTCACTCCATCTCTTCCTCGATTTCTCATAGGGTTTTTGAACCATTCTTTGTCTGGCCCCTAACCTGAGACCACTTTGCCTTGGGAGACCCTACCAGGAGCACAAAGCTCCAGACAACACAGCCCTCAGGTTCATAGGGACATTATACTTTATACACATTTTATTTATACTTTATACACATTTTATTTTTTAAATTTGGCAAACCAATCCAAAATCCAGTTAGTGAACACTTACATATGTTAGCACCTGACTTGGGGCTGTATTCATGGAAAATATTAAAGGGTAAGGGTTTTTTTTCAACCTGGACCCCATTTCCCCATGCATTTGTCTCTAATAGACTGATGTGAACAAAAAACTTTGAATTTGGTCCAGTATTGAGCGGGATCGCAATGACGAGCCTGCGTGAACCGTACTACAATGTAACCTAATGGTGCAATTCTGGAGCCTTGCTTTTTGTCCAATAAAAGTGTTATGGTTTTGGTGTTTTGTCTCTGCTTTGCATTTTTTGTATTTTGCCTACTGTTCCAGGACACCTATTGCTTGTTGGATTTAATTGAAATAAATCCTTGAGCTTACTCGTGTGTCTGCCATCTTGCACTTCCTACATTCCCTGAAGCTCCTGACAGAATGATCTGACCACAAAATGGACCCAGCAGAGAGGCGTCTCTTTAAGGAGAGGGTGTCAGAGTTTGGCCAGACTGTGGAGAGTCTCTTAAACTATAAACCAAACCAGCATGCCCCTATCCTTAAGAGGATTTCCACACAGCAGCTGTGGTTTGAGGAGAGACCTTGGGTGAGTCACTTTGTTCCCAAACTTGATGTTATCAAGGAGAGACTTGACCGTTTCCTAAAGACTAACCATTATGACATTATCACTCCAGTGAGCCAGAGCCTCAGCTGACCTGTGTACCTGAGCCTGAGCTGACCTAAGTACCTGAGCCTGAGTTGACCTGTGTGCCTGAGCTGACCTGTGTACCTGAGCCTGAGCTGACCTGTGTACCTGAGCCTGAGCTGACCTGTGTACCTGAGCCTGAGCTGACCAGTGTTCCTGGGCTGACCAGTGTACCAGAGTCTCCGATGACCGCTCGCCCAGAGTCTTCATCGACCGACCTCCCAGAGTCATCGTCGACCGACCTCCCAGAGGACACGTTGACCATCCTCGCAGAGGTTAGGCACCCCAGAGACTCCTGCCCCCCATGTTTTGTCGGTGGTCCGACCGACTCCTGCTCCCCATGTTTTGTCGGCGGTCCTGCCGACTCCTGCTTCCCGTGTTTTGTCGGTGGTCCGGCCAACTCCTGCCCCCCGTGTTTTGTCAGCAGACTGGCCGACTCCTGATCCTGTTGCCTTGTTGCCTGTTAATGATCCTGTTGCCTTGTTGGGACCCTGGACCAGCTGACCCATCGCCTGGCTCCAGCCCAGCTGACTCGTCGCCTGGCTTCAGACCCAGCTGCCCATTCGCCTGCCAGGCCCACAGAGGGGTTTAGCCTTCGCTGGCCTGCCAGGTCTCCAGAAGGATTCTGCCTTCGCCGCCGGCCTCCAGAAGGACTCTGCCTTCGCCGCCAGTCTTCAGAAGGATTCAGCCTTCGCCGCCGGCCTCCAGAGGGGTTTCGCCTTCGCAGACGGCCTCCTATGAGTCCTCGACATCCTGCTTGGCTGCCTGAGGGGCTCTACCTTCGCCGACCTGTTTGGCCGTCTGAGAGGTTTCACCTTCGCCGACGGCTGCCTCAGAGTCCTGGACGTCCTGCTCGGCCGCTTGAGGGGCTCTACCTTCGCCGACCTGTTCGGTCGCCTGAGATGCTTCGCCTTCACCGCCGGCCGCCTCAGAGTCCTCGACGTCCTGCTAGGCTGCCTGAGGGGCTCTACCTTCGCCGACCGGTTCGGCCGCCTGAGGGGCTCTATCTTCGCCGTCCTGCTCGACCTCCTGAGGGTCCTCGATGGCCTGCTCGGCCGCCCTAGGGGTTCCACCTTCGCTGCTGTCCGCAGCCCTGGACCCCAGGCCTAGCTGGCCGCAGCACCTCGGTTCCCTAGGCCCCACTGTCCTCAGTTCCCTTGCCCCGTTGACTCTTGTTCCTCCCTCCGCCCTCCCTGGGTTGATTTTGTTTTCCCTCCTCTGGTCCCCCGCCACCCTCCCTGGATTTGACTTTTGCTCCTTGGTTGCTTGTGGACATCTGGGATCTGTCCCTTTTGGGGGGGGGGTACTGTTATGGTTTTGGTGTTTTGTCTTATTTTGGTAGTCTGTTTTTCTGTTTCGTATTTTGCTCAGTTTCCTGTTTTATTATGATAGTCTGGTTTTCTGTCTTGTTTGGTTTTACTTCCTGTCTTGTACTTTTCCCACCTTTTTTGATTGTTCTGCCCAGTCCTAATGTGTTTCTCCTGTTTCCCAGCCCTTGTGTCACCTCGTTACCCTGTGTATTTAGTCTTTGTGTTCCCCCTGTCCTTTGTCGGATCATTGTATTTTGTTTGGAGTGTCTGTGTGTCATCTACCCTGTTGGCTCGGTGTTCCTGATGTTTTGCCTGTTCCTGTTTTGGATTCTGCCTGTTTTTTGTATTTTGCCTGCAGTTCCAGGACACCTTCTGTTTGTTGGATTTCATTGAAATGAATCCTTGAGCTTACTCCTGTGTCTGCCATCTTGGTTATAAAATCGTTATGCAAATGTCTGTTTCCAGGATTTTGGAATCATAACGGAAACAATGGAAGACTTCCCTGATCTTCAGATGAACAAAGCCAGTTTTTGTTTTTTAGGTTGATAGCAGGTAATAGTCAAATAAGGAAAAGATACATAATAAAATAAAAAAAAATTGCAGTATTCTGAATACTAAATACACAACGGATGAAGTCCTTGGATGTCAGGATGGATGGACAAAGAAGAAGAAGAGAAAATCAGAGAAGTGCTGCAGACAGAGGACAGTGGGCCAGTTAAACAGAATATATTCTGGTTGTTGCAGGAAATGTGGTCGGCCTGGGCAACGTGACACTAGTTGTTTGAATGTCCTTTTATGGAATTATTTGAACTAGTTGAGAAATGACTGAAAAAACATGGTGACATTTAATTTAAGAGTTCCTCTGGCACTTACAAAGCAGATCTACTCAACATTAGACCTAAACACTAGAATGACTGGTTATAAGTTTTTAATTTCATTACTGCTGGCTTGAGAGCAGGATGTAGACAAATTAAGAAAAGACACATACTAAAAGCAGCAAAGATCAGTTTGCATATACATATATTTAAACAAAGGCAGGATTGGTGACTCTTTGAATAGCTCCCTCTGGCCCTTTTGTTTCATAGGTTGATAGCAGGTAATAGTCAAATAAGGAAAAGTTGCAGTATTCTGAATACTGATTACACAACGGATGAAGTCCTTGGATGTCAGGATGGACGGACAAAGAAGAAGAAGAGAAAATCAGAGAAGTGCTGCAGACAGAGGACAGTGGGCCAGTAAAACAGAATATATTCTGGTGGTTGCAGGAAATGTGGTTGGCCTGGGCAACGTGTGGAGATTTCCTTACCTCTGCTACAAGAACGGTGGAGGTGAGTCATAAATTTCATAAAAAGCTTTTTACACAAAATGAACTTGTCATTTCTGCGGGCATAAATGAAGTATCTCTATTCAATGTGCATAGGGGCCTTTCTGGTGCCATATGGTCTGTTAGCTGTGGTGTGTGGGATACCTCTGTTCCTGTTGGAGACTTCATTTGGTCAGTTCACCCAGGAAGGATCCATCACTTCTTGGAGGAAGTTGTGTCCACTGGCTCAAGGTGAGTTAAAGTAAAATGGGCAGAAAGAGGAGAAAAAGCCCAAATCACAGTATACTACACTATTATTCCAATACAATACATTACAATGTTCTTAAATACTAATTCAAGCTGTTTTGCTAATGTTTTATGCCTCAACACGTAGTGTGTTTAAAACTGTGGTTTGTATTTCTACTGTAGGAATTGGATTTGGACAACTGATGATTTCACTCTTTTACTTCATCTACATTTTAATTGAAGCTTGGGCTCTCTTCTACCTGGTGTTCTCATTCAGATCCCAGCTGCCCTGGGTCAGCTGTGACAACACCTGGAACACGGGTAAGATTAGACAATTTCACTTTAAGTTGTTAAAGCTTGGAAAAAAAGTCTGCGAGTGTCTTAACTCCATGATCACAACAAACTGTGACGAAAAGTCGGTCGCTAGATTGACATCTAACCAACATACAAAGATGTTCACATCACCCCTACGATTTTGAGCCTTCAAGTCTCTTGCCCTCATTAAATCTGTATTTGTTCCCAAACCCAGCTAACTGTCTTGGTCTACAGACTTTCACTTCATCTAATGTGAGTGCAAATCAGACCAACACCACCTCTGCTGCAACTGAGTTCTGGGAGTGAGTTTAACTTCTTTATTTTTTAAGTAGGGCTGTCAAACGATTACATTTTGTTAATCGCGATTAATCATTGAATTTCTATAGTTAATCGCGATTAATCTCATGTTTTATCACATTATTAAAATTCTATTATTTTGCATTTCAGAACTGTTTTTAAGTACATATTAACAATGGAAAGCAAATTCTTACCAGTGTATCGTAATCAAATGAAATGCAAAGAAAGTGACTTTATGAACTTGATTTTAAGATTTGTATTTGTTTATTATATATTTAATCTAGTCACACATTTGAATCTAGAGTCAATATTAGGGTTGGGTATTGTTTGGTTTGGGTGTGTTTGCTAGAGCGGTACTTTTAAAACGGTACCGGTGCCTTAACGGTGCCTGAACCGATACTTTTTAAGAAAGTTTAAAAAAAGAAGGGTACAGTTGGCGACATTAAAGAATGGCTTGTTTATTGCTAAGGCCATATCGTCAAAATTAAATGTTTAATAATAATGTAATCACTATAACAATAATTTATTTCACTAGTAAATAGCTGTTGAATGACAAAAACAACCACCATATGGGAAAACAGCATTTAACAACAACTTTGAATGCACTATGAGGCTGTTTCAAAAATTACCAGTTTCATTGAACGCACCGTCAGTGTTTTTCCGACAAGGGCAGCTGCAGACTGCTACATCCTGGTGTTGAATCCTCTACAGTGAAATACAGTCACACTTTACTACTTTACTTTTACTTTTTTTTATATTAATGTTACCAACGTATCTCTCACGGTGTTTCCGCACGGAGGACTATTACTGTCGCACAACGGGCTGACGCTGCTGGCGACACATGCCATGAAGACTGATTACAAAATGAAGAAAGAGGGTAAATAGTGAGGGGCTAAGAGAAGAGACAGACTGGAGAAAACGACAGAAAGTGTCCAAAGTTTGGAATCAGTTCAAACGTAATTAAAACGAGAACTCTGTACAGTGTGTCTACTGAAAAATCAAACTAGCTTACCACAATAATAGCACGACGTCAGTGCTTCAGCATCTCAACAGAAAACATACAGTCTAACTTTAATCATCCATTCCACGAAGCAGACCCAACAAAAGTAAATCACAGAGTCGTATGGACGATGAAACTACACCAAACACAGCAACTACCAAAATCAAAGACAAGAAAATACATAGCAGTGACCACAATTTGATCTAAAGAGCCGACATGTTGACTATCCTTTCAGAAAAACAGCTCACTGTTGTGCACCATTTTCTCTCACTCTCTCTCTTCACGGAGAAACAGCTGATCAATGATCTACTAGCATAAGTGTAACAGAGCTGTGTAGCATTGTAATCAAATATATAAATGAAAATAGGTTGAGTATAACTAATATTTACATATATGCCTATATACAAATCAGTCTCAGGTTGAAACTTGTAGTTCTGAAAGTTAAGTTGCACAACTTAAGGTCATGTTTATGTATGTTTAATGTAGGCCTTAGTTTGAGGTTGTTATTGAATTTCAGAATGTTTTCTTTAAAAACAATGTAATATGGCACTTAAATGCATTTAATGTTTAATTTTTTGAGAGATGATATTGTAAGCAATGTAGGCAAAAAAAATTAAACCAAAACTACTGTATATTATTGCTCTTCAATAAAAGTATTTCTTAATTTTTATTATTATTAATTAATCTATGGAATAATCGGTAGAATACTCGATTACTAAAATAATTGATAGCTGCAGCCCTAGTTTAAAGTCACAGTGTTAATTGTTCTGATGCAACTTTGCAAAACAAGACAGTTTTAACTTAAAAATTTGAATTTTTTCACTGACAGTATTACACGTTTCCTGAGTTGTGACACAGTTCACAGAAGAAAAACAAACAAATAATTGACTATTCATAGTAACATGAATGAGGCATGAGGCAACTATAACAAATGTTTTTTTTCCATTAAAAATTCCATAACATTAGTAAATATACTGTACTTTTTTAAATTTTATTTATTTTTTGAGGCCATGTGTATGAAGCAGCCATCGCGCCCGTCGATGACGTCATTCGAGTGCGTGTTTTAGTTGAGGGGTGATATTATTACAATGTTATTTAGATTTGAAGTGTATAAAAACGTCTGTTAGTTCTGTAATTAAAAGAATAAATGATTAACTCCCACATTAAGGTGTTATACCGGCATACTGGGTGTGATTTTTTTTATTTTTTTTTATAGTAAGATGCAGTGTTTTGGGTATTCAGATCACTTTTGTGTCTCTGTCAGTCATTTCTAGCTAGTTTGTTAGCTAGCTTTGTTAGCTAGCTTGTTAGCTATCAAGCCAAACAGGTTTTCTTCACTAAAAGATCGCTACCACCAACACCAGAGTGCCTTTTTAAATCTTTTGTTGGAGCAAAGATTTACTTGAACAACTCTTCATGATGGTAGCCCTGGTAAGTACATACAACAAATTTTATTCATGTAGATGTGTTAGCTAACCTATTTCTATTCTGTGTGTGTCTTGCTACACATATTAGATTGTACTATGTATTCAGGTCATTTTATTATATTTTATTAAAATTATATTGATAGTTTTTATGAGAAGAGAGGGCCAGGGCAAAGCACATTTCATTGCATTCTCTCTGTACTTTGTACTTGGCAGTACACTGTTTCTGCCTTTTTAGGTCAGGAATAATTGTTTTAGAGCTTCCTAAATGACTCACTAAAAGGAGCGCTCTAGACAACATCACATAATCTTTAGATTTAAAATAAAACATCTGGCACGCACGCACACACACAAAAGAGATAAGTATATATATATATATATATATATATATATATATATATATATATATACACACACACACACACACACACACACACACACACACTATAATATCTATATAGAGAGATATATATATATATATATCTCTCTCTAAGTATTCAGACCCCTTTTTTCACTCCGTGTCATTGCAGCCATTTGCTAAAATCAAAAAAGTTCATTTTATTTCTCATTAATGTACACTCAGCACCCCATCTTGACAGAAAAAAATAGAAATGTAGAAATTTTTGCAAATTTATTAAAGAAACTGATATATCACATGGTCATAAGTATTCAGACCCTTTGCTCAGTATTGAGTAGAAGCACCCTTTTGAGCTAGTACAGCCACGAGTCTTCTTGGGAATGATGCAACAAGTTTTTCACACCTGGATTTGGGGATCCTCTGCCATTCTTCCTTGCAGATCCTCTCCAGTTCCGTCAGGTTGGATGGTGAACGTTGGTGGACAGCCATTTTCAGGTCTCTCCAGAGATGCTCAATTGGGTTTAGGTCAGGGCTCTGGCTGGGCCAGTCAAGAATGGTCACATAGTTGTTCCGAAGCCACTCCTTTGTTATTTTAGCTGTGTGCTTAGGGTCATTGTCTTGTTGGAAGGTGAACCTTTGGCCCAGTCTGAGGTCCTGAGCACTCTGGATGAGGTTTTCTTCCAGGATATCTCTGTACTTGGCTGCATTCATCTTTCCTTCAATTGCAACCAGTCGTCCTGTCCCTGCAGCTGAAAAACACCCCCATAGCATGATGCTGCCACCACCATGTTTCACTGTTGGGATTGTATTGGGCAGGTGATGAGCAGTGCCTGGTTTTCTCCACACATACTGCTTAGAATTAACGCCAAAAACTTCAATCTTGGTCTCATCAGACCAGAGAATCTTATTTCTCATAATCTGGGAGTCCTTCATATGTTTTTTGGCAAACTCTATGCGGGTGGAGGGCTGCAGTGATAGTTGACTTTGTGGAACTTTCTCCCATCTCCCTACTGCATCTCTGGAGCTCAGCCACAGTGATCTTTGGGTTCTTCTTTACCTCTCTCACAAAGGCTCTTCTTCCACGATTGCTCAGTTTGGCTGGACGGCCAGGTCTAGGAAGAGTTCTGGTCGTCCCAAACTTCTTCCATTTAAGGATTATGGAGGCCACTGTGCTCTTAGGAACCTTGAGTGCTGCATAAATTCTTTTGTAACCTTGGCCAGATCTGTGCCTTGCCACAAGTCTGTCTCTGAGCTCCTTGGGCAGTTCCTTCGACCTCATGATTCTCATTTGCTCTGACATGCACTGTGAGCTGTAAGGTCTTTTATAGACAGGTGTGTGCCTTTCCTAATCAAGTCCAATCAGTTTAATTAAACACAGCAGGACTCCAATGAAGGAATAGAACCATCTCAAGGAGGATCAGAAGAAATGGACAGGATGTGAGTTAAATATGAGTGTCACAGCAAATGGTCTGAATACTTATGACCATGTGATATTTCAGTTTTTCTTTTTTAATAAATTTGCAAAAAATTCATTTGTTTTTTTTCTGTCAAGATGGGGTGCTGAGTGTACATTAATGAGAAATAAAATGGCTTTTTTGATTTTAGCAAATGGCTGCAATGAAACAAAGAGTGAAAATTTAAAGGGGTCTGAATACTTTCCGTACCCACTGTATATATACACACAACATATTAATACAGACGATAAGGGAACATCTGCACCCTGTCAGGATCAAAGGTTCACTTCTAACATTCAAAACTTATTTTATATTATTATAATAATAATCATTGGGTATTTATGTGTTATTCCCCATCATTTCTGTTTGTTGTTTTTGTAATCTCTCTCTCTGTCTTTTGTGTTCTAGTTTAAATGTTTTCTCTGCATGAGTATGACCCATCCCTTGTTTTAAAGCCAATGTATACCAGGCTGTATTAAAGTTAATGATGAAATGACCATATGCATATTAAGTGTGTGTGTGTGTGAGCTGAAACCTGCGCTCCTCTCCGTGTCCTCAGGTTCACAGAGACTACAGCAGCACAGAGCATCAGCAGCAGAACACTGAGCATCGCACTTTGAAGAAGGTGGAGTAAATCCCAAAGGGCTCCATGTACACTAAAACAGTTCTGCTGGTTGACAGACACTGATAACCATCATATGGGTCATGAACTACACACCAGTACTCCCCTGCGTCTCCCACTGAGATATCAGAGATAACCAGGCTCCCATTATTATCGTACCTCCTCACTCTGCTCATTCTCTGGTTAGACGTTACACTAAAGATTCTTCCCTCTGTTCAGTGCGACTTGATAAACCAAACATGCCACTTATCCTTTCTACAATCTTTGCATCTGAGAGTGACTTCTTCTCCCTCTGAGAAGAGCGCTACAGCAGGGGGGCCAAATTTGGGACACACAAACAGCCGATACATTTGCCATCTCATAGAGGCTTTACAAGAGTACGGACCTGAGTGATTTAACGTTAGAGATGAAAACAACAGCGAGTAGTTTTGGTCTACAGAAGGAACAGTCTGGTTTTGTTGTCCGAGGTCAGTGAAGGATTTTGTTTTGAGATTATACTTCCTCCAACGTGGGGGCTGGTCATCAGTGGAGTCAGCTACATTGCACGGCAACACAGTGGTCTCTCCCACTGAGCGGTAGATCATCTCAACCTGTAGTTCCAACTCTACAGAGTGACTGCTAACATACTGCTGTTGGTTCATCACCAGACATTTGTACCATGTAAAGTCTGTTCCTGTTGCGTTGGATACACGAAGAGCTGATGTGTCTTTCACCACTTGGTATCTTCCTCTAACATTGTCCATCACTGATGTCGTTTTGTCCCCAAAAACTCTGTTCCATGTTTTTTGCTCAAATCTCGAGTTCTGTTTGAGCCACTGGATATCCAGATTATCAGCTGCTCCCTTACATGGCAGGTCCACTGTTTCTCCAAGACTCACTGTGTTTTCTCTCCTATATAGTGAAGGACAAACAGTAATAGTGATGTTGTTCTCATGCGTCACGTTGCCCTCAGTCCAACACTCTCCTCTTAGTACGGGCTGGAGTCTGAATGGGTCAGGTGGAAGGAGGAAACTTTGCAGCATCAGCTCTCTATCCAGTAATCAATGTCCTTTACATGACTCTAAAACCACAGAGGCTGACATGTCTTCATACACACCTTATTCTGAGAGAGAGGAAACATCCAGGGATAAGAGAGAGGGTGTGTGTGTGTGTGTGTGTGTGTGTGTGTGTGTGTGTGTGTGTGTGGCTGTGTGTGTACATGTGTGTGCGTGTGTTTGGGTGTGTGGCTGTGTGTGTTTTTAATTTAGTCTTAGTCTTGTGCCAAATGTCCTTGTTAGTTTTAGTCATATTTAGTCATTCACATATCTTTTATGTTAGTCAAGTTTTAGTCGACTAAAAGTCTCGTCATCTTAGTCTAGTTTTAGTCAAAAGAAAACTCAATATAACTAACTAGTTGATTTACAGCGTAGATGCCTAAAATCAGCATTAAGTTAACTTACCTGAATGTGTGGGTGGTTAGCCTTTAGATGTCGCTTAAGGTTGGTGGTGTTTTTCCCCGATATGTTTTGTCTGCAGTGCTTCCCGTCAGTTATGACATATTCTAACTTTTTGTCAATATCATTGTACGTAAAATGCAACCAAATATCGAGCCTCTTCCTTCTACCTAGCATTTCGTCAGTGCTCGTCGCTCTTGCAGAAATCTCTGGTGTTCGCTACAGTCTGTGGGTGTTCTTCTTGCTCCATGTATTTTTGTGTTGCAGCGGCAGCAACAGCCACAGGCCGACCGCAACAGCCACAGGCTGGCAGCGACAGCACGAACTCGTTCGGAATATTTTGAAGGCATAACAGCTGAATATTCTATCTCATGATGAAAAAGCAGTGACGATTTTAGACGAAAATGAAGAGAGATTTTATCTTAGTTTTTATTTCATGCAAAACATTTTAGTCCAGTCTTTTTTCATCAACAATAATGCATGTTCATTTAGTCTTAGTCAGCGTTTTTGGACATTGGTGCAGTCTCGTCTTAGTCATGGAAAAAAAGGTTGTTGACGAACATATTTAGTCGTGTGTGTGTGTGCGTGCGAGTATACATTTGCTTTTATGAAATGTTGCATACGTGTTCTCATTTCTGAAGGTTATTTCTGAGACTATTAATTTTCCAGCATAATGTTTGTTACAGCTGATAAATAGCTTATGGGTTTGGAGTTTGGGTTTGTTATTTGGCTTATTGGCCTATTAAGACATTTATTGGTTTCAATAAAAAAAAACTTTTTGAAGTGTTATTTATTCCAACAACACCAAAAGAATTAAAATGATTTATTGAAAATTTTGAGCATTAAATACTTAATTTCCTGCATTCTGGTGAATTTTTGTGCACCCATTTCTACCTTTTTCTGAATCAATGTATGCTGCAAATATCTTTATGTAAAGAGAAACCAATCCACATATAAAAACATAATGGGATATATTGCAATAAGGCTCTGAGGCATTCTGTATTGCTTTCAACTATTTATTCTCCTTTGGATCACTTTTCTAATTATCTGAGTCAACACACATGTAGGCATCATTTACTCCTCCCTCCTGTTTTGCGTCTTTTGTTGGGGAAGTAACCTCCTTAAATGTGCATATGACAATTATTCACCTCAATGATACATTCATTTATTTTAATTTATTAATAAACCCCTGGACAGTAATATTTCAGATGTGTTTGAGCAAGATTTCTGCTCATGTTCAAAACTTTGTGCACATTCAAAATACAGTATATCTGTGTTCTCTGTGATTTGGAGGAGTCGTGATATGCACAAACGCAACACATCTGCCGCAGCATGTCGACAGCTGAGTGCATCCATAAACCTGAAGCTGCCCTGCATTTTACAGCAAGAGTGGACACTAAGCAACGCACAGGTCTGCTTCAGAGCTCCGAGTGTTTGAGTGTGAACCATAGACTGGAAACGTCACGTCACAGGAACTTCAAACTAAATCATTAGTATTGCGCTCCTAAACTTTGTGTTGATGGCATCAATGTATTAGACTGATTTGGCTATGAGTCCTCCAAAAACTTCACCTTTCACAGCTTTCCTCACGTAGAGACGGTTGCTAGGTGATAGCAACAAATACAGCATGGTCGGACCCCGCACGTAGCTGCCCGTTCTATTCGCCTCGGAAAAATAAACTGGACAAAGTTTCATTTGGGGCTACACTCAAAACATTCGGGGCTAAAGCACTGGCAAAATCGGCTCATGGTGTAAACCGGGACATTTTAGCATCCCAACAGGCTTTTGTCGGGATTCGGGACACGCAATTCAAAATCGGGACTGTCCCGGTCAAATCGGGACTGTCCCGGTCAAACCGGGACATCTGGTCACCCTATTTTAAAATCACTAAATTAGTTGTGACAGCCCCGTTTGGCGTGCTTCTCAATGCCTTTAGCATTGGTGCTAACACTAATATTACTTTACTTTATGACAAAGCGTTTCAGTTGTACTTTCAGGCTGTCACATAAGATTTGGCAGTTCAGGACAAAATTAGCTAAACCAATCATATTACAGCAGCCATATGAGGTTGGACTTATTGAGCTACAGTACCCCAAGGTATGGAATAGTTTTGAACGTCAAAAAGTAACATTACCTGAAAAGAGCGTGTGGTTTCTTTTTAGCATCTCACATCACGCTTTCAGTCACTATTACCACTACTACGGTCGGAAACATTGTGCCAAAATAGGAACAATAACATCGCTGTCAACGGGTTTATCTGCTAATGTTAGCTACCGACCGTTACCTTGAAACCATCCAGCAAATGGACGGTACCGTGCCGTTACCTGAAACTGGTGATTTAACGCTCATTTTACACAGTTTTCACAGTTTAACAACAAAACAACGCTGAGTGAACATTACTAGCTACGTTTTGCATGCACCCCCACTAACCTGGAAAACAGTTTTAAAACATTAACGTTAATACAGCGTGTCGAAGGAATACAGCGTCTCCTGCAGCAGGGAGTCAAAGGCAGAGGGACCGTCACCACAGCGCTTGCTAACGTTAGCTTCTTGTCTCATCTGGGGTCTGATAAACAGTAAATGCATCAACTTCAGTGTCCACAATGCTATTTTCCAATGAACTGTAGCTGTCATATTTTACGGGACCCGCGTGAGTGCGGATTTCATGTTGCGGCTTTTGTCGCTGTTAATCACTTTGCCTAAGATTGAGTCACAAGTAGTACTCGCCTTGTTTATTTGGTTGCTATGACTTCGCGAGTGATGACGTCCTGTCACTGTTCTAGTTGCTCACCCTAAAGGGGAGAGAGAGCAGATGACAGTTCGCTTGAGTTCAGTAGAGCACACGGCTCTGCACGGTAATATCAACATAGAGGAAACATTGAGTAAAACTGAGTAATTTTACCACATTACACATCCTTACTTCCCATGTCTCTCTTCAGCTCTTTGTCTCACATTACGTACACCTGTTCAATTCCCCCTCTCCTCAGACGGCGTGTGCTGGGCGTGTCTGGAGGCATTGAGGAGCTGGGCAGTGTGAGATGGGAGCTGGCTTTGTGTCTTCTGGCCTGCTGGGTGATCTGCTACTTCAGCATCTGGAAAGGTGTCAGATCTTCTGGAAAGGTCAGTGCTTTGCAAGTAAACTCTTCTTTTGTCTTTTGTACCAGCAAATTCATAACAAAATGTTATTTGAGTGAGGAACAGAGCTAAATCATTGATTTGATGGCTCTCAGTGGAAGCCACAGTGGTGTAGCCTGCTTGGTTCTTTGTTCCTAACTTCTCTCTCCGCTGCATGGAGCTAGTCTTAGTCAACACCTCCCCTAATTACCTGATGGGCTACAGGTGTGACCAGTGCCATGTGCTGCAGTGGCTGCAGCACCTACACTGCATAAGTCACCTCCCTCAATCTGAGTTTAGGGACTCGCCCCCTGTGCCAAACTTTCTGTATTTGTAGTGCATGTAATCATCAACATTTAGTGATTACTTTTCTTTAACAACTTTCTTTTCATTTAAGGTAGTGTATTTTACAGCCACGTTCCCCTATGTGATGCTCCTGATACTGCTGATCAGGGGCTTGACTCTACCTGGAGCTTGGGAAGGGATCTACTACTACCTGTATCCAGACCTGAACCGCCTGGCTAACCTGGAGGTGACCAGTTTATTTGAATCCCCACTTTTGAATTACTTGGGTATTGGCAACTGATCAAAACAACAATGGGAGATGTGATAGACAGATTGTTCAGCCAATCACCTGCTAGGTATTTTTGGAAAGCGTCTGAGATCTCATTTATAAATGTGGCGTACGCACAAAACGGGGCTGAAAATGTGCGTATGCCACTTCCCACGCAAAGGTTGTGATTTATAAAAAACAAACTTGACGGGAGAATGCGCGGTCCTCCACGCAAACTCTGATCCATGCGTACGCACATTTTGGAGACAATGGGAATTGGCGACGCAGATGGTGAGGTGGTGAACTGAAGTCAGACTGCAGAAAGTAAATGGGAATAACGATTACTCATAATATTTTCAAGCATTGATGCCTCACGCACATTTTTTCACTCTATATCATCCATGTTATCATGAAGATTAAATCCAGCAGTGTTATTTGTGCTTGTACTGAGTGATAATTGTTCCATAAACACCTCCAACTCAAATCTTAAATGAAAAAAAATTCTTAATATTTAATCGCCGCTGTCTCGCAGTCACATTGTCCACTACGGAGCGCTGGAGGAGGGGATGGCCCGACTGCATGGATTACAGGATAGCATCAAATACCCTACCATTATGTAACGGCAGAACACAGTGTAAATATCTAAATATGTCTTTAATACTGTGCATATATCATCAAATGTCAAAGTCTGAAAATACAGCCGTTAAGCTCTTATGCAATCATTACCCTTAATGTCCTCGTTATCAGTCCGAACTTTAACACTGTGACAAAACCTGCATGAAGAAAAGTGTGTTTGCCTATTACACTTTCTTTCGTCTTCAAATTGTATCTCGAGGTGGGGGATACCACTAGTTGATGCTGTGTTGGCGAGGTGTTAACAATCACAAATTGTTGTAAACATATAAATACTGCGGTGAACCCATGCGTAATGCTGCATGATGGCACTGCTGCCCCTGCAGGAGGACTCCGCCAATGACAGAATTAGGAGAAAAAGAGACTTCAGGGACCATGACGATGACTGGCTAATATGCTGATTTAAATTCCCTAAAGCTGTGCTCTTGGATCTATGTACTGAATTGGGTCCAGTAGGGCAACGTGCCGGAACCGTGCCATCCCAGTCCAAACACAGGTACTCGCCGCTCTGGGGGAAACCGGCTGTTTCCAGAGGAAAATGTCAGACGGCTAAGTGGTTTTTTATATAAATATTATATATAATCTTAATTTATCTCACTAAGGCTTGTTTGGATATAATATATAGTTCTGTTAAATCTTATTATATATGTCTGGTATATCGAAGCTGTCCCTGAGTGACGTAATGCCTGCCGTTTTGGACATATTAGGCAAGGCAAGGCAAATTTACTTATATAGCACATTTCAGCAGCGGTGCAATTCAATGTGCTTTACATAAAACAATAAAACAGTAAACACAGTTAAAAATCAATACAAATTAATACAAAATTAAAAATAGTTAATACAACATTAAAAGCATTTCATACAAAATTAAAACAGTTAGTCAAAAACAGATTAAATACAGGAGTAAAAGAAAATTGTGAAATAATAAAATTAAACAAAAGCAGTATCGAAAAGAAAGGTCTTCAGCCTTGATTTAAAAGAGTTGAGCGTAGGTGCCGATCTACAGTTTAGCGGTAGTTTATTCCAGATGTACGGACCATAGAAGCTGAACGCAGCTTCCCCCTTTTTTGTTCCAACTCTGGGGATGGCAAGCAGACCTGTCCCTGATGATCTCAAAGGTCTCTGCGGCTCGTAGTGTAGTAGCAGATTTGAAAGGTAAATTGGTCCTAAACCATTTAGTGACTTATAAACTAACAAGAGTATTTTGAAATCTATTCTTTGGTGTACAGGAAGCCAATGAAAGGACTTAAGAACTGGAGTGATGTGTTCTATTTTCTTGGTGTTGGTAAGGACTCGTGCAGCAGCGTTCTGAATCAGCTGCAGCTGTTTAATAGACTTTTTAGGAATACCTGTAAAGACACCGTTGAAGTAGTCAAGTCTACTGAAGATGAAAGCATGGATAAGTTTTTCCAAATCCTGTTGGCATATAAGTCCTTTTACCCGTGCTATATTTTTGAGGTGATAGTAGGCAGATTTAGTTACTGACCTAATGTGGCTGGTAAAATTCAGGTCAGAGTCCATAATTATGCCAAGATTTCTTGTTTTGTCTGTTATTTTTAACGTTGTTGATTGAAGATGGGTGTTGACTTTTAATCGTTCATTTTTTGGTCCAAAAATGATCACCTCCGTTTTATTTTCGTTTAATTTTAGGAAATTCTGGCACATCCAATCGTTGATTTGTTCAATGCACCTGGCCAGGTGTTGTATTGGACTATAGTCTCCGGGTGACAGGGTTATATAAATCTGTGTGTCGTCCGCATAACTGTGATAGCTTATGTTGTTGTTTTCCATGATTTTAGCTAGGGGCAGCATGTAGATATTAAACAGTAGAGGCCCCAGGATGGAGCCTTGGGGAACTCCACATGTCAAACTTGTATGCTCAGATGCATAGTTACCTATTGACACATAGTAATTTCTATTCTTTAAATAGGATTCAAACCACTTTAGTACTGTTCCAGAAAGGCCTACCCAGTTTTCCAGTCTGTTTAATAATATGTCGTGGTCAACCATGTCAAAAGCAGCGCTGAGATCTAGTAATACTAAGACTGTAGTTCTGCCACTATCTGTGCTTAAGTGGATGTCATTAAACATTTTCAGAAGAGCTGTCTCAGTGCTGTGATGTGGTCGGAAACCTGACTGTAAGGGATCCAAAATATTGTTTTGGGACAATAAAAGGTTTATTTGTTGAAAAAACGCTTTTTCAATAACTTTACTTAAAAATGGGAGGTTTGATATAGGTCTGTAGTTGTCCATTAGTGACGTATCTAGGTTATTCTTTTTTAAGAGTGGCTTGATTACTGCAGTTTTTAATGCCTGTGGGAAGATACCTGCTTGAAGAGACATGTTTACAATCTGTAAGAGATCTGAAGCCAATTTGAAACATTTTTGAAAAAGCCAGTTGGTAAAACATCAAGGCAACAGGAAGAGGTTTTCAGATTTTGTATGATATCTGCCAGATTACCTTGGTGAATCGAAATTGTGTCATATGGGGTCTTGTTTTGCTTAAAAACTGAGACAGCACATATCCTCTACCTGATATGGATGCACTGACTGTTAGTCTAATTTTCTGAATTTTTTCACTAAAGAAGATGGCGAAGTTATTGCAGGCTTCGGTGGACAAAAATTCAGCTGCTACTGGTACTGGAGGGTTTGATAACCTATCGACAGTAGCAAATAGAGCACGTGAATTATTCAAGTTTTTAGCAATAATTTCGGAGAAGAACGACTGCCTTGCACTCCTCAGTACCACATTATAAATACAAAATCTTTCTTTATAGATTTCATAATGGCCATGGAGGTTAGTTTTTCGCCACCTGCGTTCAGCTTTTCGGCACTCTCTTTTTTCGAATCATACAGGTGCAACATTTCTCCATGGAGATTTTTTCTCACTAGAGATAGTTTTGACCTTAACGGGAGCAATGGTGTCAATAATAGTTGACATTCTACAATTGAAAATTATCTACAAGCTCAGTTACTGAGGCTCCAGAGGGAGCTGTTGTGGACGAGAAAAGCTGAATGAATTCATCACTGGTGCTTTCAGTGATGTATCGTTTTCTGATTACCTTAGTTTGAACAATTTTTTTTCGCAGTTATAGAGCTGTTAAAAAACACACAGGAATGATCAGAGAGAGCAATATCATTCACCACAACTTTGGAAATGTTCAAACCTTTAGAGATAATTAAGTCCAAGATGTGACCTTTGTTGTGTGTGGCTGTAGTTGTAGACATGTTGAGTCAGTCCATAATTATCAAAGATACAATACAGTTCCTTTGTACCTCGAATGTCGACAACCCATATTATTAATACATGTAGTTATAGCTCAGGTTTCCCTACACTGTGCAAGAACAGGCCGAAATTATAATTCAATTTGCAGCAATTACTGAACGTCTGAGAAGTTTTTTGCTTTTTCTCCACCAGTCATCATGATTCGGTGTAACAACTGCCAGTGTCATTAACATACTGATCAGCATTCACAAGGTGCTTTGCATTGACTATTTATGGTTAAAAATGGGCGTGTACAGGGCGGGATAAGAGGCT
Organism: Sander vitreus; assembly: GCF_031162955.1. Taxonomy (NCBI): domain Eukaryota; kingdom Metazoa; phylum Chordata; class Actinopteri; order Perciformes; family Percidae; genus Sander; species Sander vitreus. The sequence continues at coordinate 11,601 of NW_027595499.1, read as the reverse complement.
GATTCACGTACACACACTTGTGGGTAATCTGTGATTTATAAAGGGAACATTGCTTACAGGTGTGCATACACACAGTTTTATAAATCTGACTTTATTTTGGCGTACGCCATTTTGGGCTTTTGGGCGTATGTACACTTATAGTAAGGATCCTACGCACAGTTTTATAAATGAGACCCCTGGTCTTTTTCAAACCGTATCCAATGACAGCTCCTTAGATGGTTCTGTTGATATAATACATCCATAGTTCTGTGCTTACAAACCATCTGTTGCAGCATTAGGTGGGCATGGTTGTCAAAATCTCTGTTGTAGAAATGAACCAAATGTGTTGGATGCTGTCCTCTACTATTTTCATATCAGAAAGGGGGGTTTCAGACAGTGTTGGATGATCTGACATGGATTATGTGTTATGCATACTGCGGCCTTAATTTAGATACTTTGTTGTGTTGGGTTTGGTTCACTGACTGGGAAATGGATGGCTCTTTGGTGACACACTCCCCCTGAGTCCTCCTATTCATCAAGCATCTCAGAACTACTGCAAGGAAGAACACTCTATACTTCAGTATATTATACAACTTTTCTTACATTACAGGTCTGGATAGAAGCAGGATCTCAAATATTTTTCTCCTATAGCCTGACTGCAGGGGTTCTCCATGTCCTGGGCAGCTATAATGAGTACAACAACAACTGTTACACGTAAGTATAAGTCATATATCACAAAACCTTGACATCATACTATGTTGGTTCAGAAGAAGCCATTTACCTTGTAAGTATCCAAGAGACTTTTTGTCTTTATGTGGCATCTAGGGACTGCTTTTGGCTCTCTCTGCTGAACAGTGGGACCAGTTTTGTTGCTGGATTTGTCGTCTTCTCTGTACTTGGATTCATGGCTCAGAAACAGGGTGTTAGTGTTGACACTGTGGTCGAGTCAGGTGAAGTATATTCAAAGATTTCATCAAATGCAATGTTTAGGATCCAAGTATATCATCCAAAGTTGAAGGCAGTGTTTTACAAAGTAACATAAATATGTATATAGCTTAATGGTATCACGTCTCTCCTCGTTCACTTCACAGGTCCAAGTTTGGCCTTCATTGCTTACCCTCAGGCAACAGCTATGATGCCTTTTCCACAGTTCTGGACTGTCTGCTTCTTCCTGATGCTCATTCTGCTGACTGTTGACACAAATGTAATATTTGTCTCATTACCTATTGACAAACAAGAGATGTTTTTAAGACACAAATGAAAAAGTTCATTTTATTCTGTCCCCAGTTTGTGTCAGTGGAGAGTTTTATCACCACGGTGACCGATTTGTTTCCAAAGTGGTTTCGTGCACCATTGAGGCACGAGATCTTTGTCCTCGCCGTCTGTGTCTCCAGCTTCCTCATACATCTTACCTTGGTTACGGAGGTGAACGCAAATATTTATGAAGCTTTCTTTATGAAAACACATTTAAAAAAGTAAACACATTTCATTTAAAAAATGTCATTTTATTGTTTTAGGGAGGAATTTACATATTCCAACTCATTGACTTCTACGGCGCTACCAGAGTCAGTCTGAATTTTTTGGCTATTTGTGAATGCCTGGCTGTGGGCTGGATATTTGGTGAGTCAGATTACTCATTACTTAAAGCATAAAGACGGTGTTAGTCTATATTTTTTTGCTATTGTCAACAATGTATTCGTCCTTCTCTCAGTACGTTCTCACTTCCTGACCCTGTCTGTGGCTTTCAGCCCCAAACACATTTGTTGTTACTGAAGATGTGAATCTTTAAAAAAAAAATAATAAAAAAAAATACATGTAATTAACTTTATAAAAAAGGCTCAGTTATTAAGTTACACAGTTGCTGAAAGTGGGGGAAATAGTGCATTTGTCTGTGACATATGTTCAAACCCGATGTCAACATTTACATACTATAAAAAAAAGTTCCGAGCAATCCCATCAGCTGAATGAGAGCAAATGTTTTAATCACTTTAACACATCCTCCAGCTGTCTGGATCACACTGTTGTGTCTGTAGACTAGGGTGACCAGACGTCCCCGGTTTCCGGTGACCTGTCCCCGGCTGGAGCTGTCCCCGGAAATGTCCCTGGTTTTCACTGTGACTGACAGACCCGAAATTGGAATTAAAGAAAGAAAACATTGACCAAATGTATAGTCGTGCACCCTACACGCGCAGGCTCAAGACAGCCAGAGCAAGCGCTGCTCAGAGCTCAGAGATGTTCTAGAATGCCCATTTTAGCCTACGATGCTAAAATTACTGTTTATTTACATGGTGGTAGTAGTACATAGTCTGGTGGGTTTAGCGAATGCAATTTCGCAGACTTTTTATGTTTAAAAAAAAGGATCTAACGCTTTAACTAAAAGGTCTATCTCTGTAGAGATCCTTTCCATAATGTTGTCAGACACAATATTAATCTGGGCCTGTCAGTGGCAAAACAAGCACTTTTATGAACGTAAATACAAGCTGGACAACTGACATCCTATTAACTTACATTGTAGCTTGTTTCGCCGTCGCCAACTGCAGCGATCTCGTTTAATACTGGACCAATGTCAAAAATATTTCCTCAATATTTTTAATTGTATCCGATACTCAATGAGCTGTTGCAGAAACAAGCCCAGCGTGAAGTAATAAAGCAAAAGCTGTCAGATAAATGTAGTGCAGTAAACATTAAAACATTTCCCTCTGAGGTGTAGTGGAGTACAAGTATGAAGTGGCAGCAGGGGCGATTCTAGGATCAGACCTTTAGGGGGGCTCAGCCCCTAATGAGAACGTGACACGTATATAGTGCTTGCAAAAGTGTTAAGCCCCTTGCTGTGACAAATGGTTTGCGAGAAAATTAACATTGAACTTACATGAAATGTTATCATATTTCCATTCTGCATAAATCTCTGCACACCCATTACTCTCTGTGAAATATCTCACAAACTCTTCACTCAACACATGCATCGGTACAACAAGCAGTTCCCGGGTAATCCAGGGTTTGAAATTGCAACAAAATTTCTACATGGTCTCCAGCTTTGGGCCAAAATTATAATGTATTCTCATGTAAACTATTTATGTCAACACAGACATTTTTGTAAATTGCGTAGCCAGTGTATCCCACCATAATGGTTATTATATTGCTAGATTCCAGACAATCCCACTTACAAATATGAATATACAGGTGCTGGTCATATAATTAGAATATCATGAAAAAGTTGATTTATTTTAGTAATTCCATTCAAAAAGTGAAACTTGTATAATGTATACATTCATTCCACACAGACTGATATATTTCAAGTGTTTCTTTTAATTTTGATGATTAGAACTGACAACTAATGAAAACCCCAAATTCAGTATTTCAGAAAATTAGAATATTACTTAAAACCAATACAAAAAAAGGATTTTTAGAAATGTTGGCCAACTGAAAAGTATGAACATGAAAAGTATGAGCATGTACAGCACGCAATACTTAGTTGGGGCTCCTTTTGCCTGAATTACTGCAGCAATGCGGCATGGCTTCGATCAGTCTGTAGCACTGCTCAGGTGTTATGAGAGCCCAGGTTGCTCTGATAGTGGCCTTCAGCTCTTCTGCATTGTTGGGTCTGGCAAATCGCATCATCTTCTTCACAATACCCCATAGATTTTCTATAGGGTTAAGGTCAGGCGAGTTTGCTGGCCAATTAAGAACAGGGATACCATGGTCCTTAAACCAGGTACTGGTAGCTTTGGCACTGTGTGCAGGTGCCAAGTCCTGTTGGAAAATTAAATCTGCATCTCCATAAAGTTGGTCAGCAGCAGGAAGCATGAAGTGCTCTAAAACTTCCTGGTAGACGGCTGCGTTGACCCTGGACCTCAGAAAACACAGTGGACCAACACCAGCAGATGACATGGCACCCCAAACCATCACTGACTGTGGAAACTTTACACTGGACTTCAAGCAACGTGGATTCTGTGCCTCTCCTCTCTTGACTCAGGGACCTTGATTTCCAAAGGAAATGCAACATTTACTTTCATCAGAGAACATAACTTTGGACCACTCAGTAGCAGTCCAGTCCTTTTTGTCTTTAGCCCATGCGAGACGCTTCTGACGCTGTGTCTTGTTCAGGAGTGGCTTGACACAAGGAATGCGACAGCTGAAACCCATGTCTTGCATACGTCTGTGCGTGGTGGTTCTTGAAGCACTGACTCCAGCTGCAGTCCACTCTTTGTGAATCTCCCCCACATTTTTGAATGGGTTTTGTTTCACAATCCTCTCCAGGGTGCGGTTATCCCTATTGCTTGTACACTTTTTTTCTACCACATCTTTTCCTTCCCTTCGCTTCTCTATTAATGTGCTTGGACACAGAGCTCTGTGAACAGCCAGCCTCTTTAGCAATGACCTTTTGTGTCTTGCCCTCCTTGTGCAAGGTGTCAATGGTCGTCTTTTGGGACGGAGGGACCATTTAAAGGCCTTTGCAGGTGTTTTGAGTTAATTAGCTGATTAGAGTGTGGCACCAGGTGTCTTCAATATTGAACCTTGTCACAATATTCTAATTTTCTGAGATACTGAATTTGGGGTTTTCATTAGTTGTCAGTTCTAATCATCAAAAGTAAAAGAAATAAACACTTGAAATATATCAGTCTGTGTGGAATGAATGTATACATTATACAAGTTTCAGTTTTTGAATGGAATTACTGAAATAAATCAACTTTTTCATGATATTCTAATTATATGACCAGCACCTGTATATTTCTACTGGTATGCTTTCTAGTGACATTAATGCAAAAATATGAAGAAAAAACTATTCCAACTGTGTGTGCATAATAGTTCAGGCTACAGGACAAAAATGTCCATCCATAGATAAGAATAAAGTCTAACCTCAAAGTGCACCAGATTGATGCTTTTAAATGTTAAAATAGACATTTTCTTACAGGAGAGCATGCCTAGGGGGGGATTGTGCCCCAGTGCAACTCTAGGTCTAGTCACGCCCCTGGGGCAGTGTCCCCGTTTTAGTTTTAAGGTATTTACACTTCCGAGCTGAAAATGTCCCCGGATTTTGTCTCAGAAATCTGACAGTTGACTAAATGGACAATTTGGTCTTCCATCAGGTGCTGACCGCTTTTCCAACATCATAGAGGACATGACAGGACAGAGACCATCAGTTTTCTTTAAACTCTGCTGGAAATACTTTATTCCTCTGCTGTCACTGGTGAGTCAGACATTTCTTCTCCATACAACCAATGCTTTTACATTCTTTTATTAAATTTAGCAATTTATTCAGAACGTTTCAGTGAGATGTGTCAAACCAGAAGCAGGACTTTTTGCCGCTGGACTTGCTGGATTATTTTGTGTGAATTTAACATTTTCACTTTCTAGCATCAGCAGATCTTTCTTGAACTAATCTGCGACTCTGGCTTTTGCGATTCCTAAACTATCTTTTGTGCCATCTAATGATGCATAACTTCAATGTTGTGTTTGTCTTACCAAAACCCACTATTTCACAGATCACCTTAATCCTGTACCTGATTGATTACAAAGCCCTCAAGTTTAACGACTGGTACGTTTACCCTGACTGGGCGTACACTCTAGGATGGACCATGACCTTCTCCTCTGTTCTCATGGTGCCACTGTGGGCAGCTGGACAGATGTGTTTGACAGCAGGAACCTTCAGACAGGTCAGTGTCCATCAGTTTAAACAGTATGCTGTAGTCAGTGATGTTGTACTCAAGTCGCTGTTCTCTGGACTCTTAACTGGACTTAGACTCGCAAACTCATGACTTGGACTCGCCCACTGATGACTTGGACTCGAGGATTTATGAAATAGTCCTCGGAAATTGAATGAAGTCTGCCTACTTTTATGTGTAATAGGTCATACAAATTTGATATAGAATATTGATTTATTTTTTTCATTCAGGGGCATGGCATGTGTCCTCCACCTGCGACTGTAGTTCATGATGGGCGCGTGTCCCCCTACTACATGTTCACATTTGAAAGATGCAGAGGGATGCACCCCGGGTCGTGAAGTTCGCCTTCACGGATTTTACACACAATGCTGGCATAGAGCACCGCTAATAGTTCCATTCGTGAATGCACAATTGGACAGAAAACTTGGACTCGAACGCTGGTAATTGTAACTCAACTTGGACTCACACGCTTCTTTAGTGACTGGGATGTGGACTCGGACACTGGGGACTTGAGACTTGACTCAGACTCGACGGTTGGTAACTCGACTATAATACCGGCTATAGCAGATTTGTCATGGCTTCAGAGAATGAGTTAGACCCAAATGCAGAGACTGATAACAGCATGCAGAGTACAAAGCAATAACAGGCAGAATCCACAAACTGGAACAGGCTGAATCCCAAAAACAGGAATAACAAAATACCAGAAACACAGAGACAAAAATCAAGTCAAGCAAAGTCAAAAACAAAGACTCAAAGAGGGCTAAGGGAGAACAGAAATAGTATGCTGGAACAGACTACAGCAGGGCTTGGGAACTGAGGACCGTCGAACTTGAGGATCGGGGAACTGAAAGTGGAAGTCAGGGATAGGGGAATTGAGGACAGTGGAACTCAGGGACTGGGGACAGTGGGGCTTGGGGAACGAAGTGCTGTGGCCAGCTAGGCACAGGGTCCAGGTCTGCGGACAGCAGGAGGCCGAGCAGGTCAGCAAAGGCGGAGCCCCTCTGGAGACCGAGCCGGTCAGCGTAGGCGGAACTCATCTGAGGGCCGGACAGGGGAAAGGGGCAGCTGGGCTGGAGCCAGGCGACAGGTCAGCTGGGCTGGAGTCAGGTGAAGGGTCAGCTGGACTGGGGACAGCTAGGCCAGGGTCATAGGTCAAAAGGTAATAGGATCAGGAGTCGGTGGGTCCACCAACAAGGCAACTGGAACAGTCACAGGAAACAATGCAACAGGATCAGGAGTCGGCCAGACCACCGACAAACCACGGGGAGCAGGAGTCGGCCGGGCTGCTGACAGGACACAGGGAGCAGGAGTCGGCCGGACCGCCGACAGGACACAGGGAGCAGGAGTCGGCCGGACCGCTGACAGGACACAGGGAGCAGGAGTCGGCCGGACCGCTGACAGGATAGGGGGCAGGAGTCCCTGGGACACCAGGTACCGGCAAAGTCTCTGGGGCACCGGGGAATGACAAAGTCTCTGGGGCACCGGAGACCGGCAAAGTCTCTGGGGCGCCAGAGACCGGCAAAGTCTCTGGGGCGCCAGAGACCGGCAAAGTCTCTGGGAACTCTGTCAATGTAGACTCTGGGAGAGCTGCCATCGAAGACTCTGGTAGAGCTGCCATCGAAGACTCTGGGAGAGCAGCCATCGAAGACTCTGGAAGGCTGCACGCCAGCGGAGGTTCTGGAAGGCTGCACGTCAGCTTGGGTTCAGCAACGCTGCACGTCAGCTGTGGTTCTGGACGTCTGGACGTCCGCTGGGGTTCTGGACAGCTGGACGTCAGCTGGGGTTTTGGACGGCTGCACGTCAGCTGGGGTTCAGGAAAGCTGCATGTCAGCTGGGGTTCAGGAACACTGGTCAGCTCAGTTCAGGAACACTGGTCAGTTCAGGAACACTGGTCAGCTCAGTTCATGAACACGTGGTCAGCTCAGGCTCTGGAACACTGGTCAGCTCGGGAACACTGGACAACTCGGGCTCTGGCTAGCTGGACAGCATGGGCTCGGGGCCGCTGGACAGTGAGAACTCTGGGCTGAAGAGAGGTTGAAGCAGGGCATGGCGTCAGGAGCCATTTGGTCCCTTTCTCCGTCTTCGGCCTCCATGGGTCCCAGGGAATATAGCCAGGCTGGTCCCCACAAAGGACTTTTTGTCGTTTGGGGTGTTAGCTGACCATGTAACAGCAGAACATACTGACAAAAAGTTATTGGGAAGCAGGCAAGGAGGCACACAGAATCTGATTAAGGAGCTGGTAATTGACTGAGTGAAGCATTTGTGGAGCTAACTGGCTTGGCTGAACACAATCCTTTAGTAGGTGGAGGAGCTGGAGCAAAAATTAAGCTGATAGCGCAGTTAGGAACAGAGTCCTTTAACCAACGTTTTTCCGAAACCTTCTCACGAGCTGCTGCCAAAATTGCCTCCTTCAGGCAATCACCACTAGCCTCCCTCCACCTGGCTTTGAGCTCCACCAGGTCACACACAAGGTCACAAAGTTCATCAGAAATCATCTCTGCTGGGTCCATACTTGGTCAGGTCATTCTGTCATGGCTTCAGAGAATGAGTTGGACCCAAATGCAGAGACTGACAGATAGTGTAGGGTTGCCAGAGGATTTAATAAGTAAATCACAGTCCATACCAACCAAATGTGTCCTGATAACAGCAGGCAGAGTACAAAGCAATAACAGGCAGAATCCACAAACTGGAATAGGCTGAATCACAAAAACAGGAATAACAAAATACCAGGAACACCGAGACAAAAAGGGGTAGACGACACACTAACACGGAAAACCATACACAGTAAAATGACCTGACAACAGGCAAGGGAAACACAGAGACTAAATACAGGAGGTAATGAGCAAACAAGGCACAGGTGATACAACAAGTGAAACACATAAGACAATCACAAGGGCAGGAATACTAAAGACAGGAAGTAAAATTAGGCAAGACAAGGGAGAAAACAGAGACTTCAAAATAAAACAGGAAACAGAACATACACAACCATAACAAGATTATTGCAGCTGCTGTTTGCGGTATTGGTCAATCAACATGTCCCAAGAGTGTAAAAGATGGCCCAAAATGTCTCCTGTAATTGTCCTAATGATTGTGGTAGTGTGTAATGATTATGGTAATGTGTAAACTTACTGCTGTTGTTTGTTCCTATGTTCCAGCGTTTGTCTGTCCTTTGTCATCCTGCTGAAGATCCAGCCTGGCAGAGGAGAGCCATGGGAGAGGAGGGAACCACTGTTGAACTGAAGACATCTGCAGTGACCACTTAGTGTGACCTGCAAAGTCACATTAGCAATTAGACGGTTTCATCTGTCATTAGGTCATTTATTAAATAAGTTGCATGCTGGTTTGGGGCATTTAATTGGTCTTTTAGTCAGAATTGTATAATTCTAACCTTAGCAGTAGCATCCCTAAACTATCAGTTATCATTAAGTCAAGTATTAGTGTGTACTATTCTTGTATCCCTTTCCTCCTCATATTTCATGTTGCTTCAGTCATTCATCACTTATTTGCTCTCTCACCATTTGATTTAAATCAGTCGTAAAGTGTCCTGATTACTTTTGTAAATTATGATCTTTTCATTTACTTTCTCATATCACTCTATTTTAGTTATATATGTGCATATTGTAAACATGAGAGAAGTTGTTCGTACTCTTGCTAAGAGTGGATCTACTTCCTGTCTGGAAATACATGTAATGTATTTCTAACCCATGTTCTCTCCAATGTCGCACAATACTGTAATAATAATAAAATCCTCACTGTCTTTCTTTTTTGTGTGATGAATCAGAAACACATAGAAGATGGTGATGCACCAAACAACCACAGGGCACACCAAAGGTTTCATCACATCATGAAATGCTTAAGCATGTCTGATTTCCAATGATGAATATTAGTTTTGCACACTGTGAGATATGGAAAATGTACACAAAGAATAATAATACTAGTAACTTTTTTGGTTACCTCGAAAAGAAACTCTGGTTCCATATTAGATAAGACAATTACAAGTTCTTTAACTAAATGGTATGTTCAGGGGCGTAGCACAAAATTCTGGGCCCTATAGAAAGGTATTCTCTATGGGCCCCTCCCCACATCCACAGCTAATTCATTCTAGCAAGTACTCAGTCCCATTTCCAACCCCAGTCTGACACCCCTGGGTATGTAGTAATGTTGCCTTTAATAGCCGGTGTATTTCTGAAGTAAAATTGGCTCTCCCTTTGTTTAAATCTTGTGGGGCATCTACTAGTTATAAAATGAAAACCAGTAAAGCAAAACCTACATCTTTACTGTAATGTAGGGCAAAAGGGGGAAAAAACAAATGGTTCCATCTTAATTATATCATGTGCATGTTTCTTTAAGCCATGACTTAATGATGAATGTAGGAAATTGATGAAAGATAGAGACCAACTGCTTAAAATATCTTTAAAGTCTGGCTTGATTACAGACAAGAAGAATTCACCTCAATGAGAAACAAAGCAATGCATATATTAATCAGACAAAACAAACAGGACAATGAAGAATTAGAACTCAAAAATACAAAATGTCAAAAATCTTATCACTGTAGCTTCCAATTTCAATATTTCTTCTTAAATTCTGTCCAATGTGATGACCTAGCTTTTAACTCTAACTGATGTTACCCATAGTCTAGTCTGGCCCAACAGATGTACATTGCTGTGATAAAGTCTGACATCCGGCGCTTCTGTTACGTGCTGGATGTCCTTCCCCCCCTCCTGCTGTCTCCGCTCTTTTGGACACTGTCGCTGAATCCGGGTTTAGCACCACCCAGGACAGTTGCACTGACATTTTTTTTTGACATCGGTGCCCACATGATCAGAATGTGGCTGACTTTTTTCTCTCTCTCTATTACTTATTTCTTGTCAAATCAACATTTTATTCACATTAGACTGTCTATTAAAATTGTGTTAATTTAACATATTATTTTTCCGTTACAGTAATAAGAATTTATTGTGTAATGATAAGTAACTTCATCATGTCCAGGATACTTGATTTCAGACTGTAACTGCAACTTGATTTCTTAAAGCTACTATTATGTAAAGGTATTATGTAACTTTAAGGCAATTTCATCATGTCCCTGGTACCCGAGTGGGGTCTCTAAATCTAACATTATTTGTTAAAGTTAACTCTATCCAAATGTATTGTAGCCATCGGTTCCTTGTGTGTGTGTAAATACAGTTTTATGTTGAAATGACTTGCATTGACATAAAAAGGCAGAGTCAGAGTTCTCTACTCAAAAGTGTCTATATTGAGTATTAAAACTTAGAACATACCAATTTTACCCAATTTTACCCAAATCACAGAAGGATCAAAAATCTTAACTTCTGCATCAACAGCAGTTTCAACACACAACACAACTATGCAAACCACAATATTACTAGGTGGTTGATAAAGATGTTTGATAGCATGTATGTCCTAAGGTTCACAGCATCTCATTATTAGAAAACTGTTTTTATTGTTTACTTACGGGTTATGGTTGTCCACATACTTTTGTCTACTACATTTGTCTATCCTCTAACATATGACCTACTTTTGGTTGAGGGTGAGAGCAGTGAAAAGACTCCATAGACTCCATGCAGAGGTTTGCTTTTTTATTTTCTCTTCATGTAGCCCAACTTATATAAATGGTTGTCCATGCTATATAATCATTACTTAACCATAACTGGTCACTTGATTAATTTATAATAATACTGAATAAGCATTACTAAATCATAACTAAACCGTTATTAATGCTCTTTGTTATCCTTATTGTAAAATTGAGAACATATGCACCTTAACTAACACTTAATTAATGTATAACAATACTGAATAAGCATTACTAAACCATAACTAAACAGTTATTAATGCTCTTTGGTATCCTTATTGTAAAGTGAAGAACATATGCACCTTAACTAACACTTAATTAATGTATAACATTACTGAATAATCATTACTAAACCATAACTAAACAGTT